>NW_028301541.1:16582500-16810000 GCF_042242905.1 Orbicella faveolata
GAAAAGCTTCGTTTTCGAGATGGATTAGTGTGGACGGTAGGCCTAACCGTAGAAATAAAGCTGCGTTTTCAAATTTCTCCGGTGAACGGGGCCTAACATAACGAGCACCAGGTGGTAATCACGTGGTCCAAGTTGCATGATTTTTCACGACGGTTAGTGAACAGTTGTCCTTCATAATCCTTTTCTTTCGATGTTACGAGTAATATCTGTTTTTTGGATTGGCTGCAACATTACCGCTCAACTTCTCCGATTCTCCGACAGTGAAGCGTTTTAGGTAAGATTGTCATTTTGCATTTTTATTTCCAAGTTTCCAGATATTTTATTAGTAGGTGTTCAAATATTAAAAAAAAAATTGCTAAAAGTTGGTGGATATTATCTGCATATTGTTAAGTCATTTTTTTTTTTTTTTTTAACGGTGTGAAAACAATGAAGTAAAAGAATTGCTAAAACATTAGAAATTAATTTTCAAGCAAATAATAATCTCATAACATGTAACAATGACGAAACACCCTGTAAGAACGCGGTCGCTGAAAGCTGTACTTTGACAACTCGATAAAAACACGGAACTACCCAAGCTGTTGACATTATGATGAAGCGGACAAAGAGAGTTTGAGTTTTGATCATTCAAATAAATGATTGGATTTGTTTTCCTTTTTCTCCAGTGTATTCTAAAATTAATGGAAACTATTTTCGTTGCGTTCCTATCGAGTTGTAAAAACACAAGCAGAAGTTTGTAGCAGGAATTTCTGCGGCAGAGCTTTCTGTAACCAGAAGTGAAGATTTGCATGAGAAATAGCGCTCAAATATTCACAAAATGTTGCGGAGGGTTAACCGGCTGACCGAAATGTGGAAGTTTTGCCGCTGAGGATATCTATTTTTTTTTTAGTACTCCAGTTTTTCTATGGTGGTATTTATATCTAAAATAGAAATAGTGGTTCTTGCAGATTTCAGCTTCTTAATCTACATGAGTTCAAACTCAGTTAGCGAAAAGAAAATGATTTCAAAAAGGCTGCATCGTAAACAACAATGCTACACAGAAGCTTTATACTGCAATTCATATTCACGCCATTCTGTTATAACTATCCTCCTGATTCGCGCAGTATAAAATGGCGCCGAATGGTGAGCAATAAACTAAACCATACTTTTAAAGATAAACAATTTAAATTAAAATATCCCAACACGAGAAAACAATGATCGAAATCAGGTGTCAATCAGGTTTAAGATGACAATTCTTCTTTTCAATTCACATTATTAAACAGTCACCGTCATATCTCCTATCTATTGTTTTAAAACTGTCGTTTATCTGATCAGCATCATCTCATGTTAGAACATCTTTGAATAAAGCATAAATTTCTAGCAATAATCATTATGTTTATTACTATGTATGAAATAAGGAAGAGTTCATGTATTGAAAACACGAGTTTAAGCAGGGCTAAGTAAATTCCAAGTACATACGCATCGACCCAATCTTCATTTTTTTTTTTCTTAATTTGCTACCTGGAGTTTGTCTATTATTTTAAAAGAAAAATTCTAGCTTTTAATCGTTTTCATTTTTTTTTTTTTTTTTTTTCTTTTTTCATGTTGCTGCCAGGTGGGCAGTGCATGTTTATATGTTTAAAATGATAAGACTGCCGGTAGTCTTAAAAAACCCAAGATAAATATATACACAAGGAATCCAGTTGAATTGTCAAAATACCTTTTCTATGCGATTTTAAAGATGACTTTTAATATGTGTTCAACGTGAGAAAGGTAGGGACATTTGCTTCTCACAAGCTGTCAAAAATAGCAACACTGAGAAAAGCTCATCACTATTATTCCATCCAAGCTTGTGTGGTAAAGATTCGACAAAGTTCGATTTCATTGAAGACCGTTTTTTTTTTTTTCACCTGATTCAAGAAAAGGTTATGAATTGGACGAATGATTTATTAGGACAGAATAGCTAGAGCCACCTTGTTTTTGTCTGTCTGGAATTTGCTAGCCAGGCGCATTTTAGCTATCCAACAGAACCAGGCGGTTTAGCGGGGCAGAGCGCTATAGCCTGGCAGCTAGCAAAAAAAAAACAAACAAACAAACAATGTGTCTTCCCTAAGCCGCCTGTTACACCGGTTAACTTATGAGAGTGAGGGAGCGCATTTTGATCAAGCAAGCGCCATCTTGTTTTGGGCTTAGAGAGGAAGAAGCATCTAGACAGTAAGATTGAAATAATCTAACATGGCGGCAACTCTACTCAATCACCTAACGTTTATAATCCACGATCCCTCAGAAAAGGTCGCCATGCAATTTGAAACAATTGTGCCCCAAATGCCATCTTAGGTTCTTGTTGGTCTGTGCCTTGTTTCAAAGTTATGCGCGAAGGAAACTGCTTAATGAGATTTATACCGAACATAACGAAAAATGTTCCATCACATTGTGGATACGGTGCCATTTACATGGATTCACACGTTAGGTTTTACACGCTCGGCCTGGTCTCCTAACGCGTTCGTTTTTCTTTCTCTGCAATTTTGTTTACTCGATCTACATGTGTCCCTGTAACGAGAGCAAAGTCCATCGAAGATACAGCGTGATATGTCCTTCGTTACCAACTTACGGGATCAGAAAATCACCATAAAAAAACTTGAGCTAACGTAAACATATGGTGTGATGTAACGAAAGTATGAAGTTTCAGTCCCCTTAATTTACATTCAAGGTAACATTACAAGACGAAATAGATAGATCATCAGATATTCAATAATCAGTGCTTAGCAGTTTTGTTTTCTCTCACATGTCCAGTATCCACAAATAATCATCTAGTTATTAGGAATTCACCCTTCCTCATCTCTTCATTAAACCTAGCAGACCTCGCGAGTGAGTAACATCACCAACAACATTCAATCATGATCGAATCATCTCGCATTGCCATAGCAACGGTACACTCCATACTTGTCATCGTAGACATTGTTGGAAATTGCCTCGTTTGTGCGATCATAAAGAAACATCGAGAAATGAGGTATGTTGAAACTAAAATAACTAAAATATCACACCCAGCTTGAAACACTACTGAAGGTTTTTACAACGACTTTACATAGCAGTGAAATAGAAATTGCATGGTTAGCTTGTGGTTTACATAGCTTGATGTCAACATGGGAGAAAGTTTTTAAAGTTCTTAGATTACATGTTCACGGATTTAAATTTTCATCTGGTATAAGAAGTACAACTCAGGCACCTCAGCCGTTTTCAACTAAACAATGCATTCAAAAAGGTTAAAATTAGTTATTTCCTTAATACGAAAGTCAATTGGAGAATTTACATTCCTAGCAATATTTCTAATGTCCACGGTTCTTGCACATTCGCACAAGTAGATAATATTACCATGCTTCTGTCCAGGTCAGCCATTCTTCTGAAGTTATGCAAGAAAAAATGAAGAGTGAGAGAGTAAGTCACTCATAAAGGCCTTCTTCTTAAGGTAATCCCGATCAGAATATTTCTAAACATCGCTTGCGTTGATGCAGCTTGCGTTGATGTTTTTTGTACAGGATAAAAACGAATGTAAAGCAGCTATTTGGGATGTGTACCTGAGCAAAAACTGCGTCACAGGAGTGCCTTTTTCAGACCTCCAAGGGATTCCGAAACCAGGAGTGATCTAAAAATAACTTGAGATGGATTAACTCGAGTCTATTTGAAGGACTGACTCTTTTACTCTTCATCTTCTCCTAACTGAAGTATGTATGTATTTATGATATTCCATTGGATTCCGATCAACTATCTACTAGTGAATCTGGCTGTAGCGGATATGCTGTACGCGACCTTTATTACCCCCAACACTTCCCACGGGCTCACTTCCACCCACCCAGATGGGATGGCCGGTACAGTTTTATGCAAATTGATGACGGGTGGAGGCTTGGCATGGATTCCTGGAATTTCCTCGGTAGTCACTTTGATTGCAATTGCTGCTGAACGATATTATGCGGTAAAGTATCGTGCTGGTAACATTGGCAAACTTACCAAGCGTAAACTAAAGGTGCGTCACTGACAAAGTGTGATTATTAGTAACTAAAGAGTGATGATTTAAGAAGAAACGTGTTTTTAGTATGTCTACGCAGGTGATTAATAGTATGAAAAAGAAAACTGAATCGGTATATTAAGCATGACACGTTCCTATTTCAGATGATCATTCTTGGTTCGTGGATTTTTTCATTGATAGTCCATATACCTCTGTTCCTGGCCTTAAACGTAAAGGACAATTCCTCTGTGTGGATGGTTGAAGAATGGATGCCAAAAGCCTATTCTTTGTACTGGTCAGCCATTGTAGTTGTAGCCATGGCAATAATAGGTGGGTTGTTTTCCAGAATCGTGTACACCCTGCGGCTCAAACGTGATCCTGAGAATCAACTCACTTTCCAACAGAGGGTAAGTATTAAACAAAGAAGTTCAATACGTGAACATTTTTCTTTTAGTCAATCTTAGGATGTTGGCTGGAAAGAAATTCGGAGTATTTCTTCTTTTCTAGTCTATGGATATCAAGAGGTAAGCCTTAATGAAAGTTCTCCCCGTACGCCAGTTTTGATCTTCTTGATCTTCTATGGGTGCCCTAATCGAACTTTTCCGCGTACCAAGGCCTCGCCAGTTAAGAAGGGGGGGGGGGGGGGGGGTGGAGGTTGGGCAGCTATTTCGACAAGAACCGTAATGATCATGACAGAATGTGGTTGGCACATTATGTTCAAGTGTCACGCTCTTTTTGTGAGAGTAAGATCGTGACAGTGTGACTGTGACATCATGTCTGACATTCGCATTGTGACGGACAACAAAAGGCCCATCGATTTACAAAATTCAACTCATGATAATAGACAAAGTTTGATATAGAGATTGTAATCCTCACCTGTGACTGGCGTTGTCAATAACTTAATTGTCCCTGCGATATTTTGATTGAAACATTGCCATTAATATTGCGATACTATGACACCATTTGCAGGCCTTTTTTTGACAATTTACTTTCAAATTACTTCGCCGATTCATTCGTTGCTATTTTAACTGGATTTATCTCTCTCTCTACACACAGGGCGTGCTAAGAGTGCGGAAGCGACTCACTTTAATTTGGGTAACCGTCACTGCCATATTTGGAATCAGTTGGGCACCTGACCTATTTGCGTACAACTTACACTACTTGACATCCCTCAGTGTTAGTGAACTCGCATACGCTGTTATTCATATGCTAACACTCTCCAGTTCCGCTGTCAACCCATTTGTGTACGCTCTGGTCAACAAAACCTTCCGAGAAAAGCTTAAGGGAATGATATGCTGTAGGTGTACCGGCTCCACGGGATCCACACGAAATCGGGTTTTCCCACAAGAAGTCATTTGCACAGCAGGATATCGTCTTTAAAGTGATCGAAAAATCTAAACATTTCTTCTTTGAATGCTTTGTTTAAAGTTAAAAGGACATTATGACATGGAGAGATAAAGTTATGAGAATGATTCTCTTCTCCCAGCAACTACAGAAGAAAAGCTTTGTGCAGCTGGTTTCCATATGATCGCAGACGATCGCGGATCGGGGATCGCAGATCGCAAAACGTTCTGCGATCGTCTGCGATCATATGGAAACACACTTCTACGATCGTCTGCGATACTGTGATCGTGATCGCAGACGACCGCAGACGATCGCAGAAGATAGAACCATGTTCTATTAATGCTTTTAATGCTGGCTTAATGGCTTAATGGCTTAATGCTTTAATGCTGGCTTAATGGCTTAATGCTGACTTAAATGCTTTAATGCTGGCTTAATGCTTTAATGCTCTGGCTTTAATGCTGGCTTTAATGTTTTTAATGCTTAAATGCTTTAATGCTGGCTTAATGCCATGTTCTATCTTCTACAATCGTCTGCGATCGTGTGCGATCAATTGTGATCGTGCAATCATATGGAAACCAAAGTTGTGCGATCTGCGATCGAAACGTATCCATAATATTTTGAATTCCGACCCATGATTTAACGCTTCTTTGCAACAAAGCAACCGCTTATTTGTTGTAAACATGGCTGGCGTTGAACAAGGTAACGTTAGTAACGAGAAATTTATGGAGGAGGCTGCGGGATATCAGTGCGTTTATCACCGTAACAGTAAAGATTTCAAAGACAAAAACAAAGAGGCTAACTGCTGGAAAAAAAAGGGGGAGAAATTTAATTTATCGGCGGCTGAAGCGGAGGTCAAATTCTTCGACATAAGAACTGCGTATGGTCGTTATCTGAAGCGATTGAAAACGTTACCTTCTGGATCGGGGCGAGTTGCAGTGCCAAGGGAATTTCAAAATAGGTTGACTAATTAAAAGAAGAAATAAATTTGCTTGCAGCAAAATTTCCTCCTCGACGTCCGCCATATTGGTTGCTGCGATTTTCCCGCCAGCACAACGCGCGTGTAATTCTGACAGTTCCGTTGTCCGAAATGTATGCAACAGTCGGCTCTGAGATCGCCTGCGATCGTCTGCGATTATATGGAAATAACTTTCTTTGCGATCGTCTGCGATGTGCGATTTGCGATCCGCGATCTTCTGCGATCGTCTGCGATTATGTGGAAACCAGCCTTTACGATGTAGCCCTTTAAATCGTTTTCCTTCACGAATAAGTTTTTGTTGTGTATAGATTCAGAAGTTTGCCAATATTTTCATTGAACCCTGTCTTGGCTGATTTGTAGATAAATACTGGCGATTTATCAACGTGAAGTTGATGTGGGTAAATTAACTGCGTAACGACTTCGTGCACGTGACGTTTCTATCGGGCAGCTGACATTTCGAGCCTTTCTTAGGAACAAAGCGATCTTTTAATCTATTAAAAGCACTTAATGACTGGGGCCAGTCATTAAACATGGTTTTCAATTTTCTCGGAAATTCCCCAGTTTTCAGTCACGTGACGCGTTTAGAACAATCGTGAGCGAGCAAAAACACTTAATGAATGATAACTCTAGATATTTTGTAGTCACCAGTCCAGCGCGATCGCATCATTTCTGCCTACGAAATACGGAAAATAGATAATGTTGACCAACATTGACGCGGAAAATGAGACAAAAGCTATTGAACAAGCCAATGAAGTATTCAACGAATATCTAAAAACAAAATTGTTGAAGAAAGTGATGGGGAGAGAAAACTTTTAGCTATGAATGAAAGCTTTGTTAATTTTTCAGGTTAAATTGGTTTCGCAATAAATGCAATGAAAAAACAAACATGGTTGCCGGTTTGAATATTCTTCGGCGCGCATAATTATCACAGATCTCGTATTTCTCACATTTACAAGGTGCTGCGATCGCTTTATTTTGCTTGTGTGGTATTTTTGAGAAAATGACGTCATTTTCTCAAATTCTCAACCAAAATTAACTTGGAACAAGGAAAATTAATTGAGGCCATAGATTCTCGGAACTAAAGGTCCAAGAAAACGTGAGTTCTAATGTTCGTAATAGATTGAGATTTGGCAAGATATGTAGGAATTAAAGACCTATTGTGTAAGAAAATGTAAAAATTGGATATCGAAAATTTGAACATAGTGACACTTTAATATAATATGCAGATAATACCGACCAACTTTTGTTAAATTTCTGATATTTTAAAAGCTATTCTTATAATGTCTAGAAACTTGGAAATAAAATTGAAAACTGATATCTTACCTTAAGAAACGCTTAACGGACGGAGAATCGGAAGAGTTGAACGATAATTCTGTGGCCAACCCAAAAACCCGATATCACTGCATGATGACATCGGAAGAAATGGGAAAGACAGCGGTTCATTAATCATCGTATAGTCTTTATACAACTTAGTCCATGCGTTTACCACCCGCTGCACGTTATGTTAGGCGCCGTTCTCACTACAGAGGCACCCAACAGATCGTTTCGGTAAATTATCTGTTCGGAAGGCCTTTAATTCCCTCTGATTTTCTAAAGAGAATTATCACCTCGAACTTTCGTGATATGAGAAATTTAATGTCTGTTGTTTTCGGAATTAGAACATAATGACACTTTAATATAATATGCAGATAATACCGACCAACTTTTGTTAAATTTCTGATATTTTAAAAGCTATGGTTACAATATCTGGAAACTTAGAAATAAAAATCAAAACTGATATCTTACCTTAAAAAACGCTTAACGGACGGAGAATCGGAAGAGTTGAACTATAATTCTGTGGCCAACCCAAAAACCCGATATCACTACATGATGACATCGGAAGAAATGGGAAAGACAGCGGTTCACTAATCATCGTATAATCTTTATACAACTTAGACCACGCGTTTACCACCCGCTGCACGTTATGTTAGGCCCCGTCCTCACTACAGAGGCACCCAACGGATCGTTTCGGTAAATTATCTGTTCGGAAGGCATTTAATTCCCTCTGATTTTCTTAAGAGAATTGTCGCATCTGACTTTCGTGATATGAGAAATTTAATGTCTGTTGTTTTCGGATTGTTAAAAAATGTCGTTTTGAGTACCGAAAAAAGGTCAGCTATCATTTTCGGAAAGGCGATAAGGCATAAGGTTTTCGGGAAAAGGGCAAAAAAAGCCCTAATAAATTCGAGAATACTCAAGTTCCCCTAGAATAACCGAACAGGTAAAATGTTTCTTAGCGCAACCTAAAATTAAGCTACAGAGCTTTAAAAGTACTCCAGATAGCCTAAAACAGCGTTCAAAAGCATTCGAGAGAAAACGGACCCCACAGTACGCCGGAGAAAATTGAAAACGCAACTTTATTTCTACGGTTAGGCCTACCGTCCACGTCAATCCGTCAGGAAAGCGTATTTTTTCGTAAACGCTGTTCAAACCAGAGTAAATTGAAAACGCCGGCCTTGCCTTTTAGTTTGGACAGAAAACATTTTCAAAACGGAGCTTTTCGAAAACGATGACGTCACGATAATCATGTTATTTCCGTGCCCGAGTTTTCCTCAAACACAAATCCAAAATGACCTGTGATTGTTGCGTTTTTAAATTCCTCCGGCGTAGTGTGGAAAGGGCTTTATTTGAGTAGTTATAATAAAAATGACAGCAACATTGAAAGCTGTCTGCATTCTCATATTAGAGTTTCACAAATTTTGCTTGCCTAAGCAAAATTTTGACGTTCAAATTTCTAAACTTACATAAATTTCAGACGTATTGTAGAGGCAGGTTTCGGTAAACGATTGCTTATTCACGAGGAAAGATACTGCAAGCAGTTTAACCAAGTTCAACATGCGAAACTGACAACCAAACTCCATTTGACTGCAAAAAATTTCCGGGTATTTAATTTGTCTTTGGACATTATCTGGCTGTCATGATAGCTTTTCAAATAACATAAACATGCACCGGGTGGTGAGAACATGGTCCAAGTGGTATGAAAATGATATGATGATTAGTGAACTGCTGTCTTTCGTAATCCATTTCTTCCGATGCTATCATGCAGTAATATCGGGTTTTGGCCTGTGTACCAAAATTTACGTTCAACTTCTGCTGGAATTCTCCGCCCGTTACGCGTTTGTAAGGTAAGGATTATCACTAACGAGAAATCATTTTTCGTTATTATTTCCAAGTTTCCAGATATTATATTAATGGCTTTTAGAATATCATAAATTTAGCAAACGTTTCTCAGTATTGTCTGCCTATTGTATTAAATAGGTTCTTTTAATGGTGTGAAAGCATTGATCCAAAAGAATTGCTAAAACAGGACTTCAATAATTATTTTCAATCAAATAAGAATCGTATAACACGCAGCAATGAGGAAACATCCAGTAGGAACACGGTCTCTTAAAGCTGTACTTCCAGAAATCGATAGAAACACAGAGGTACCAGAGCTGTTGACATTAGCATGAAGCGAGCAAAGAGAGGTTGTATCTTGAGAATCGAAATAAATAAGTGACGTTCTTTTCTTTTTGCCCCAGTGTTTCCTAAATAGAAAACATTTTCTTCGCTTTTCTATCGCGTTATAGAAAACTCCTGTAAATTTTTCTGTAACCAGAAGTGGGGGTTTTGGGAGGACTAGGAAAACTATCGGAACAGCAGCCGCATACAATATTTATCTCTGTCATTAAAGCCCTGAAGAACTCGATAGCGGGCAAACATACACAACTGTTATTGTTTTTGTTGTTGTTGTTTTGTTTTGTTTTGTTTTGCTCTTTTTTTTTTTGTTTTGTTTTGTTTTTCTGAATGACCGAAAGAAGGACGTTTTGCCTCTGAGCCGAGATAATGCAACATGGCGGCAAATCCACTCAATTGTTAGCTAAGCTGATATCGATAATTCGCGCTCCCTCAGAAAATGCCTGCATGCATTTTGAAACAATTTACCCTGTAACATTAGAGAGTCTGGTTCATTGGACGAATTTAAACGCCTTCTTTGCCATTATTTTTAAACACGGCATTCATGGAAACCAGGGTTTTTCTTAAGTGGCATGTTAATGTAAGTTAATATAATGTTAGGATTTGGATTTTTAGTCATTATTATGTAATTTTTTCTACCTGATGTTTTTACCGTGTATAAATAACGATTAAAGATTAAAGATTGAACACGTGGGCCCCTGTAACTGACACAAAAACAATGTAGTGTACTTCGTAAAACTGATGTGCCTCTTTACTAAATTACGTGGTTAGAAAATGATCAAACCATAAGCTTAAGGTGGCGAATAATGAAAGTATGATGTTTCCTCTCCACTTTCACTTCTTCTCGCATTAAACCAGTGATATTAGCTAAGATGTCAGGAATTCATTCTTCCTTTTTTCTTTATTAAACCTAGAAGGTCTTGCGACTGTGTAAAATCGACAAAACTCCACTCAGTCATGCTTCAATCATCTGGCATTGCCATAGCAACGGTACTCTCTATACTCGTCGTGATAAACATCGTTGGAAATTGTCTCGTTTGTGCGATCATAAAGAAACATCGAGACATGAGGTATGTTGAAACTAAAATACTTAAATTATCAAAGTTAATTTAAAATACTACTGAAGGCTTACAAAACAACTTTAACAACTTTATATAACAGTGAACGGAAATAGAAAAGTGCTGGCTTGTGATTTACATAGTCTGATGTGAACATGAGAGAACGTTTGAGAGAACTATAAAGAGATTTTTGAAAGTTCTTCAATTATAAGTTGACGTATTCAAATTTACATCGGAGTATAAGAATTACAACTCAGGTAACTCAGCCGTTTTAATTTTTTTTAACTTAACATCGTCACAACGCTTTCGGGAATGATAAAATTAGTTATTTCCTTCAGACAAAAGTCCATTGGGGCATTTCACTCCAAGCAACATTTCTAATGTCGCAATGTAGATAATATAGCCATGCTCCTATCTTGTTCAGCCATTCTCCTGAAGCTATGCAAGAGAGGATAAAGAGTAAGAGAGTAAGTCCTTGATAAAGGCCTTATTTTTAAGGTAATCCCTCTCAAGTTATTTTTAGACATGGAACCTAATTCTGATTAATTTCACTACGCGCGTAACATGGAAGTTTTCGTGGAGGATGAAAACTAATGTGAAGCCGCTTGTGCCGTCCAGTTGAGGGGACTGCCTTTCTCTAGGCCCTCCTGAGGTTTCCGAAGCCTGACGTCGTCTAAAAATAATGTAAAAGGGATTACCGTTGTAATAAGGTCTATTAGAAGAACTAAATATGTTACCCTTCGTCCTCTCTTGATTTATGATATTCCACAGGACTCCCTTCAACTATTTACTTGTGAACCTGGCTTTAGCGGATGCCTTGTTTGCGACCTTTGTTACACCGGAGACATTCTTCAAGATCACCCCCACTCACCCAGGGGGAACATTTGGTACAGTTTTCTGCAAATTAGTGACGGGTGGAGGCTTGGCATGGACTGCTGGATCCTCCTCGGTGGTCACTTTGGTTGCAATTGCCGCTGAACGATATTTTGCGGTAATCTATCCTGCTAGCAACGTGGGCAAACTTACCAAGCGTAAACTGAAGGTGCGTCACTGACAAAGTTTAATTGTTACTATTAGTATATACCAAACTAGTGGATAACTTTTTTCACGTATTCCGATTGGCTGTTTATACTCGGATTACATAGGCCTTTATGAAAAGGGTCTATAAGCGAAATGCTTTCTTTGTTTTTTACCGTAACATAAGAAGACATTTTCGCAGTCTATGAAGCAGCTAGAGCATTTCTTTCGATTAAGAAAACTTCAATTATAAACAATTATTGGATGAGGTTTTTGTAATATCTGGAATAATCAAGGTCGAGGTAAGTGTTATCAGCCGAAGCCGAAGGCTGAGGCTAATAACACTAACCGAGACCTTGATTATTTCGGATATCACACAAACCTAATCTCATAAATGTTTTACTATACATTGTTTTAAAGAAAATACCGACAAACGCACTGAGCACAGTTTATTCAATTTTCAACAAGCCATGTTCTTACGTAAACTTGACGTTGCTCTTGGAAATCATGCATTGCACGCGCAACCTACCAATTATTTGCTAATCTGCTAGCAGAATAGTGAATAATCTGTAGGTCGCGCTGTTTCCTAGAATTAACCTCAGGCTTCTAGCCAATGAGAAGACAGATGGTGACTACAATGTATAATAATTACTATTAGTATATACCAAACCAGTGGATAGTGTTCTTCACGCATTCTGATTGGCTACAAAAACTTGGAATAGTTGTACTACCGCCTCCTAAGTCCGTGAAAAAAAAAAAGTGATTTCTTTGTTTTCTACCGTATAGGGCCCCTCACCTTTAAAGAAATAAGAAATCACTAAACAAATTCAATCATTGGCGTGTTTAGGTGCTCTTAAATTCGGACCATTCTGTGATCCCTTCGTATCAGTTTTCATCTTACATCATAACATATTTTTGATGGTTGAATCGGTATAACAAATACTTGACAATTTAAGGAAAAATGTATTTCCGGTTTTTCAGATAGATCTCATTGAGCTTAATATATAGAATAATTATAGGGAAAAATATTGATTCTGAACAAAGCTATGAATAAAAAACGACTTCAAGTTGTATTAATAACCTCTACTTGATACCTGTCATCAAGTTGGTACTCAGTTGTCGCATACACTAAACTTAAAATAACACTCACGTGACAAGAGCGCATAGTCAAGTTGTTGTTTATGAGATTAGAGGACTTAAGATTTGAGTACGAGTACGAGATCGAATACGAGAACGACTTTTCAATTCTAGTTTTCAGGCTTCACATTATCAGGACATATATCCATTTCATCCCATGAGCTACCCTCTTTACCTAAAACCAGCATGAACAGCGAGGACTCCGGAAACGTCACTGATTTAAAAATCGAAAATCGAACTCGTACTCAATCTCGTACTCGTAGTCCAATTTAAAGCCCTCTTTTATCACAAGACTTGTGTCGAATTTTCCGCGCGCAGTTCCAGTTTTTCAGTTGCGTTAGCAAATTGTTAGCTTACATTATTGATGTCGCCAAAGAAGCACGAAAGGTTTTGCCCGCTTTCAGGTGCAAAGAAGGCACTTTAAGTGGAAAAGGTGTCGAAATTTTCCGGTAAGGATTGGGCCGATGCACGGGACAAACAAGGGCACAAATAATAGCTAGCTGACTATAAGAATCCTTTATCTGCGATGAAATGTTTTAAGAAGATATCAAACCAGACCTACTGATATAACTCGTTACCAGTGTGAGGCGTATTGCTATTCGTTGAAACTCATCCCTGAAAAATAGTTTGATGCGTTGACAGGTTTAAGGTGGTTCCCTAGGTTTTTTACGAACACCCTCCCTGTAGAGCGCGAGTTAGAAAAGGAAACTTAGTGAATTTCTCTTAAAGTCTTCCGTGCAGAGATTTACCAGTATGAGTACTGTTAAAAAATAAGGCTTATTTTTTGGTTGTCAATTTTTGGTTTAAGGCCGCTGCCATAGCAACATCTCATCTAATGACAGACAGATACATTTCTCATTTTGGCCTAAACTCTTAAAATATTTATACTTTCCTTCGGTGAATTTTTTTCATACTTTGCCACTTCATGGAAATGATATTTCCAGACATTGTGAATCGGTAAAAAGGCAAGGTTGTTCAGACGGTTTTTCCAATATTCTGTAATTTGTCATTCTTTTAAAATATTAGATTAGCTCTGACAGATTTTAACAAAAATAGGGTATTTTAAAGAACTTGTATGTGGTTACAACTGAGCCAAATTTAAAAAAAAATTCACCGAAGGAAACGCGAGAAAATTAACTGTCAGTTTTGCTTTTAGTGCTCATGTTGACGTCACAAAAATCGAAAAGCACTGACGTTTTCCTTTGGGCGCGTGTAGATTACTTGAGCTTTTGTCCTATGTCCGCGCACAATCGTGAAACTATAGGGAGCCACCTTAAGGTGATTCCTCAGAATTGCATTGCGCATCCCTACTGCGCACGATTTTCGCGTCATTAGCGCGCTCTCACGAGCGCGTGCACATACACAGCATATACAAAATGGTGGCTTTTTCTAAACGGCTTGGCTTGCGAGAGACAAATCATCAATTTTTTCTCGGAAACTAGTACCGTTACCTAACGATTTTATTATTTAGTTTGAATGCAGAGATCACCTTTTTTCTATACAGTGAATATGGACCAATTTCTATCGCAGGGTAAAAAATTATCACAGAAAATGAGAGCATGGCTAGCACTCGTAAAAGAGAATATGTGGCCTCAGAACAATGCGTGCTTGGAACATATTGTATCCCTGTCGACTAAATATGAGTGCCCTTATCATGAAACGCACATCAAATTGCTCCTTAACATTTATGCAATACATCCATTGTTGTATTTCTCGCTTAACTTTCTCTCTTTTTTTCTGCTCTCTTAAAGCGTAAGGTGAATGGTTCAAATCTAAACGTTTCTGAAAGCAAAAGCAAATAACTTCAGGAGTGATGGGGTTTATTGAAGGTCTTCCTGCTCCAAAACGAATATGGGGACCCCTTCTTTTTTATTTCAAATTTTACGTTCTCTTGATATAAGAAGTCAACAGGTAAAGTTTGAAAGAAAATCTATTGTGAGTTCTATTTCGATGGAACTACCTTAAATAGTCGTCTGTTTTATGCTTTCCCTATTTCAGGTGATCATTCCTGGTTCTTGGATCTTCGCTTTAATATTCTTCATACCGGACATCACGGGCTTAAACGTAAAAGATAATGCCTGTGTGCGGATGGATGAAGCATGGCTGCAAAAAGCCTATTTTTTGCTCTGGTCAGTCATTGTAGTTGCGGCCATGATACTGATGGCTGGGTTGTATCTAAGAATCGTGTACACCCTGTGGTTTAAACGTGATCCTGAGAATCAACACGCCTTCCAACAGATGGTAAGTACGGATTAACAAAGAAGTTGAACACGTGAACATTTTTCTTTCGTTTTCCTTACGATAATTACTGAAGTATGCAAATTAACGTTCATGATTGAAACTTCTATGAAGCTAAGTTTATTCGATCATATTCTGGTGTTATGTGTTCCGAACATAACATTCTAGCGTTATTATAACTCTCCACCATGCAGTTACCAATGCAAACAGTCGCAAGCCAAATATTATTCTTTCTGTGTTTTAAAATGTCTTCACGTTTGTAAATACTGTTAATACTTAAAAGGTTTGTTAAGTCTGTGATCCAGCAAATATTCCCTTAAAGTGCCATTATAATCAAATTCTCGATACCCATTTTTTTACATTTTCGTACACAATAGTTCTTTCCTGGATATCTTGGCAAATTTCAACCTATTACGAACATTAGAGCTCATGTTATTTGAACCTTTATTTCCGAGAATTTACGGCCGCCATTGATTTTCTTTGTTCCAATTCTTGGTTAAGAATTGGAGAAAATGACGTCATTTTCTCAAAAATACCACACGGGTTCAAATTATGCGAACAATGGGTACAGCAGTTCGCACAAAGAATAAAAAAAAACTTTGGCTCATATATTCGTGCAATTTTCGACATTGATTGCTATTATAATTTCAACCCGTCCAGCATTTTGGAGAAAATGACATCATTTTCTCAAATTCTCAACCAAGACTTGGAACAAGGAAGATTAGTGGCGGCCATAAATTCTCAGAAATAAAGATCAAAAAACCGCGTGTGCTAATGTTCGTATTAGATTGAAATAGGAGAGACCTATTGTGTACGAAAATGTAAAAAAAAAATGGATATCGAGAATTTCATCATGGTAACACTTTAAGAGAAACTGATATTTTCACCTTGCCAAAAATATCAGCCACTGAATACTTTATTTCCGTTAGTTCAGTTGCTAGGTTCCTAGTCCAGGGCCACGCTTCCAAATGAATATCGCGCTGTTACAGATTTCAACACCATATCCAAATGAACTTAAATAAATTTCTTGGCTCACTTCTAATTCTTCTTTTATTATTTGAATATGTAACATTAGGTAGAAGAAATGCTACTCTGTATAAATTGGAGAGTAAATGAAGTTTGCATGCTTGTCTGTCCGTCTGTCTGTCTGTCCGTCTGTCTGTCTGTCCGTCTGTCTCTCTGGCTGTATGTATACATGTATCTTTGTATGCACACAACATTGTCATTGTGACGCCGTTAGGAATATATATTCTGTTTGCAGGACCTTTCTTGACAATTCATTTCTTACTATCTAAGTCGGATTTATGCCTCTCTCTACACACAGGGCGTCCTGAGAGTGCGGAAGCGAGTCACTTTGATGGGGGTAACTGTCACTGCCATATTTGGAATCTGTTGGGCGCCTGACGTAATTGCGCACAACTTAGACTACTACACATCTCTCAGTGTCAGTGAACTCGCATACGCTGTTATTCATATGCTAGTACTGTTCAGTTCCGCTGTCAACCCATTTGTGTACGCTCTAGTTAACAAAAACTTCCGAGAAAAGCTTAAGGGAATGATATGCTGAAGCTGTACCAGCTCCACGGGATCCACAGGGAAGCAAGTTTGCCAACAAAACGTAACCTCAACGTCAGCGACATCGTCTTTGGAGCGATCAAAAAAATCTAGAACATTTCTTCTTTAATGCTGTTTTTTTGTTATATAGTTAAAGGAAAATTAGACAGATTATACAGATTGGAGAGATAAATGTTAGCACTTTAAACTGCCTTGCGGGATAGCGATTCTCCTCTCTTTCTCTGATCACCAAGACAAGGGAATCTCTCACAGGGTGTGCCACTTTACAGCGGTATTACCTTTCATAGGTCTGGCAGGAAGGTTATTGCAATTCTTCAATTTAGCGCCAGGAGCGCTACTTACATTTGGTTGTTTAAAGAAGCTCGCTTTTTGGAAGAGTGGGCGTTTATTCCTTTCCCCCTTTTTTTTGTTTGTTTTTTGTTTTTTTATTTTTTTTTACAATGTGGCTCAGTGCTTTAATTAAAAACAGAAACTTTAACTCAAGAACTTTGATAATATTCAATATTGCGTTCAGAGTTTATTCCTAGTTCATTCATCTAATCAGTCTATTCAATGTCAATGCCTTGAATGTCACTTTCGCTTTGGGTACGCTTAGCTTGCATATAAAGAGAGTGCCTAATGAATTAGGGCTTATCATGTGTTTATTATAGCATATACCATCTACGGGTGTATACATTACAAACTGACAACGCGACCAGCTTCCAGTTGTCTTGCCCCAGTAAATAACCCTGAGGTCTTGGGTCTTAATTCCTTTCAAGTCTGACTTTTTTCAGGCTTTAATATTATCACAGCTGCTTAAGTTGTGTATTTAAGAGCTGCATGATCATTCATGTATTTGCATTAATTAGCGTTTATTATTCGTTCATGAGCACGTTCACCCTCCTGCGTTATTATGGGTAGCCAGTGCCCCTATCATTTATGTTTTTAATTTATAACAATAATTGTTATAATAAATTATTTCTAGATCTGGGGTGAAATAAAAGTGTTTGTTGTTTTCTTTGTCGTTGTTGTTGCATATGTTCACTGCTTCTGTATATATAAACAATAGCTTCCATTTGGTGCGAAAAAATGCTCGGAAATTTTTCCGTAGACAATATTTGTTCCCTCGGAAGGGAACAGCTTTCGAGCTCCGAGAGTGAAGTTCGAGAAAAAACTGTGAGTTCCAAGGAACAGATAATGTCCAAGGACAAATATCCGATCATTTTTTTTTAAGTCAATGGAGGCTATTGTGCTTATGGTTATTCTTGTTATCCTTCCCTATAACATTTCCTATAATATTTCATTTCTATTTCCTTTACTATTGTTCTCAATACGAGTGATCTGAACATTGGGGAATATCACCCAGATATTCCCCAGTTTTAGCTGGGCATATTCAGTCACGTCACGCGTTTGTGCCAATCGCGTGCGAGCGAAAATATTTGATAGATTATAAAGCTAAGTACTATACGTGATTGGTTGTCAGTTTCGCATGCTGAGCTCAGTAACTGCTCGCAGTATCATTATTGGTAATTGAATAACCGTTTACCAAAATCTGCCTTTACAATACGTCTACAATTTTATTAGAATGCAGAAATTTAAGCGGCAAAACGTTTCTAATGATAAAGAAAATTGATGTAACTCTCATATGGAAAGACAGACAGCTTTCAATTTTGCTACCATTTTTTATGATAACTATTTAAATAAAGCCCCATCTACACTACACCAGAGAAATTTGAAAACGTAGGTTTCAACCCGAAAAGGCATCAAACGTTTTCCGTTTTTCCTCGTCTTGCCTCCTTCCCTACTTGGCCATACCGCCCTTGCTTCGCCCTCTTTCCTACTCGGCCACCGCCATTCTTCCCTTTTGCGTTCACAATGACTAAACACTCGTCCTAGTGACCATTAGAGAAAAAAACCGGCTGCCAGCAGACTATCTAAATAATACCAGCAGTAGCCACATGCTGTCCTTAACTGCCTTTTTTTTGTTAGTGTTTTCGTGGTTTGAACTCATACTGCGAGTTAAACTTGACACGAGTCGACCTTTTCTTAATCCTTGACTTATTTATCTTCCTCGAGCGAAGCGAGAGGGTAATCTTCAAGCGACGAAGTCGCGAGGGCGAGCGCGAGCAACGGAATTCGCGAGAGGTCGACTTGTTTCACTTGCAGGAATATGAATCAGGGCGTAAATTTTTTGGCGCGAAAAACATGATTGACATTTCTAACTTTTCATGTGCTCCGCGCGCGATCGTCGCGAAAGTAGAAAATGATTTCCATCAAAACGTTTACGAGTACTGCTCCCTAACTCAAATAAATTAATTTGTGTACAGTGCAGTATGTAGCCAGCAGACAAACGGCAAAAGCTGTTACATTGATTACCGCCTCCTGGATAGACGAAACCGTGTTTAAACCGATCGGGAATTGTTTGTTTTTGTTTAGATTAACCAGCGATCGACCAGAGAGCTGCCTGACAAACGGCTATAAACTTATGTACATCTAGCTTGTACCGACAAGAATCCGAATTAACTAAAGTAGACGGAATTGGTCGAGGAGAACTTTAATTCTGTAAAGCTCTCCTGATTAAATAACGTTGAGAATCGAAGTCGCAACGAACGGCAGAGAAAAAAGCACTGTTCCCAAAAGTACCTCATCGATCGACGAGTGCTTTCAACACGACATTATAAAAGTCGGTAACACGGCCGATGCAAATTTGCTGCGATACCCTTTCTTTGTAGAGAATAAACTTGGTCATTAATTAAATCAACTAAAACTGCAGCAATTACACAAACTGCAGGAACGGCTCTACTCTTCTTGGAGAGGTCGAAACTTAATTCTCTCAAACGATCCGGATCACGCAGGAGCTCTGATCGCGTTCGTAAGTAAACGAACACTTATTGGTCGGATAAATAGCCTTCCACTGCTTTTCCCTGTCCTTTTTTCAAAGACTTGAAATTAAGTTGGATAGACCATAAATTCATATCCTTAAATATATCCGAGATCAAAAGCTACACGAAAAAGATTTTTATAATACTTGAATCTGCGAGTTGTGTCGTTGATCGTGCGCGATGTAATAACGTATAGTCAGTTTTTGTTTGTTCATTGGTTAATGTGTATTTACGTCACCGGCGGAAAAATCCACCGGTAAAATTTGGCGCGCTGCAAGTGGGAAAAGTCCTTTCCCACGGCGAAACCAACAGGCCAGGGAAGAATTATTGCAAAGGACTTTTAGAAAGTCTAACTGCGATCGGCTCAGTTGTTATCTCACGAGAACGTTTCGAGCGTGAACTTTGCTTACCTGGATGGCTTTCAAGCAATATAATTCGTGGACCGACCCTTCCCAAAAACGATCGACATCTTTGTATGTGAGATGAACATATAAGGCGCGATTCTTGCCAAAACTTTTCACGGCATTCTGTCACGAAGAGCGAGCTTTATCGTCATTATCGCGTTTCTCGTCCCCAGTTTCCACGGCCTACGAATGGAACGCCTGGGACCATGACCCCCCTTTTAGAGACCAAAACGCTTGCATTTTATGACTTGGGCTTTCCTACGGAAGCCCGAGTAAAAATGCTCAGATATTTAAGAGTCAATTCCTGTAATTACCGAAAATGAGATGACAGTCTCGAAATTTTGGAGTTCTTCATATTTTGCCCAAATAACCTCTATAGTGAGTTGTTTTCGAAAATACCATTCAAAGGTCCTGAAGCGCTTTAGTTTTTTCGAAATCGAGGAAAGTTCGAAAATCGCCATTTTAGCTGCCCGACGACGCCAAAAATGGCCGAAAATTGTGCATTTTCTCTTCGCTCGTATAGATCAACGCGATGATATCTATCAATATACTTTGGGTAGCTCATAGTGCATGTCTTGCTGTTTCTAAAGCATTAGTTTGATAAGGAAAAGCTCCAAGTGTAATAATAAGGACTTTAAGATCCAGGACGCGACGGCTCTAAGACGCCACCGGAAGTAAAATATCCAGGGAGGGTGCATAGTGGTCATGTCCAAGGCGTTTTCTCAGTGGCGCCAAATCGCGTCGAGAACGTCATTTGGCAAAGTTTGGCGTTGTGTACAGAACGTGACTATAAAATCGTTTTTTTGTCCGTGAAAATAATGCTTTGTCTCCTTTTAACCTCTCAGACTCTCGGTAGAGTTACTTAAAATCTTGGTCCTAGATTGTAGTCAATTTGAAAGGCAAAGATGCGACAGTTAAGACATTTTTCATCATGTATTCACAGGTGAGCAGCTGGTTGAAGTCTTTGATCGAAGTATGTCATCCAAGCCAAAACCTCCCTGGTAAATATGAACTTTATTTATGTCTATTCGAGTCGGTTGAACAAATCCTCGTATTTTTTACATGTGTTATGTTTGAGAAACATGTGTTATGTGTCATGTTTCGCGGACACTAAACGTGGTTTCATTCTGTCGAAGTATTGAATGTAAGCTTACACTCTTGTTATTTTATTTTTAGCTCGGTGATGTTTTGGTCAAACGAGCATGACGTGTTGTTGTGCCGAGAAGTGGTAAATTTAAACCCTTTTACGTCCAAAAAAGGATCCACTCAAAGAAGCGGGATGTGGGAGAAAATAGCTCAAGTTTTGAACGAATGTACCCTACTGAGATTCAGCGTTGACAAGCGATCGGCTCGCGATCACATGGGGATTCTCGTAAACAAGCATAAAAGGAAGGTTAGAGCCGAGGAGAAGGCATCTGGTATAGCGCCCGACGAACCAAGCGAACTGGAAAATCTTTTACACACTATTATCGCTTTAGAGGAAAGTGCAGATGCTGAATCGCAGGAATTAAGAGCAGAGAAAATGAAGAATGCGAAAACGACCGAGCAAAGGCAGAAGATGCCAGATTAAAGGCCATGGAAAAGCTGTCTGAGACTAGGAAAAGATTAAGTGAGAGCGAAGAGGAAAAACCCAAACGACAGCGAAGAAGTGGAAGTGATACGATGGAATTTTTAGCAGATAGGGCTAGGATAAATTATGAACTGAAGCGACAAGAGTTTAAAATGAACAGCAAGCGTTGGAGAGAGAAAAAATGGAATCAATGGCCAAACAGCAGCTACAAACACAGCAGCAACAAACCGAAATGTTTAAAGTTATGCAACAGCAACAACAGCAAAGCCAACAACAGCTGCTTAACACCCAAATGATGATGATGCAACAACAACAAGAACAGTCAATGGCAATGATGGCTTTATTGGAGAAATTAACCAATAAGTGATCTATGATTTTGTGTCAGAAGTCAGGTTTTGCAGCACATTTTACAGTACTACATATCATTCCCATAAAATAACTACGTACAATAATTGTACTTTACTGTTATGTATCGGTCAAATCCAAGCTTAAATATCCCCCTTGCATAGAAGAGCAAAATTAATAAATTATGGTCACCCAATTAAAATTCTAGGTGTGGGGAAATTTGATCACCTGAAACGGACCTAGGTTAGGGCATTTGAATGGCTTTTAATCCTTTGGAGGGGGGAATTTAAACACCCAATAACTGAAAAGTTCAAATGCCCGGGGAGGTTGATTAAGCTTCAATTTGACCGGTACATTAAAGTGGCACAAGCCAACATCTAAAACTACACAGTATCAACATTTTGAAGTGGCTTGTGGATAAAAATATTTTAAGAAATACACTCCTTAATTTGCAGGCCCTCGAGGTACACATGACATAAAACCACCTGTTGCATTATATTTTGTTTGAGGAGACTTGTATGTTAGCAACTGTTGCTGAATTGTTAAGTTGAAACTCGGTTGTCACCAGCAGCCAGGAAAAGTTGACTGATGTTGTATATGTGCACAATTGTTGCCAGTTTTTCAAGTGACAAAGAATGTTTTGTTTTATTACTTGAGGGACTCTCCTTGTACCTCTGTTCTCTGTGCAAGTAAGAGGCCTACCTTCCAGGCCATCCGTTGTGTTTTTACATTTCAAACCAATCCACAAAAAGTTAATTAAATATGATTTGAAAGGTACTGATTTGTGTGCACCTATATGAGCCAAATTATATTTGTTGCATAGATATCTTAGTTAAACCCTTCATATCTATCCCTTTCACTGATTATTCTTGGTAAAGAAAACATATAGGAAACTTTACTAGCCATAGCTAAGTAGAAATACAACATGTTTCAGTCCAAGAGTCTGGAACTCACAGGGGGAAGGTTAATCACAAAAGGAAATTTTTACCCACAACCCTCTTGAAGAAGCATTTTTGTCACAGGAATTATATTTTAAAAAACTTATATTATTCACACGAACAGTCCACTGTGACAAAGCCCTGTTAATTAAAATAGCCTTTTAATGAAGGTGGATCTAGTCCAAAAAAATCAGCTGTTGTGTTTGAATAAAGACAAGTTAAAGCATTTCTTAAAATAGAACATACTATGTACATTTTTCTGACTTGACTGAGTCCAATCTTCAAATTCTTTTTAAAATCTAAAAATTTGAAGTAGTTTACAATATCTCCAAATAACCATTGAACTGATGAGCGAACAGCACTCATGGACTCATTAAACATCTCCATATCTCGTGTTAGAATGCCAACTCTGAAAGATGCCTGCAGGTGAACCCTGAGTGGGTATGCTGGATCTCCATATAAACACTTTACTCTACCAACAGGGTCAAATGCAAAGTTTTGTAAATCATCGTACAGTTGGGAGACTGCCAGCATTCTTGCATCGAGCATTCTGCCTTCTAAAAGAAGGAAAGAAGACAGGTTCCACTCTTAAAACAAACTAAGGATATGTATTTTATCGTTAATGTTCGCTAAGATCAAGTCATGCAGGCTTCACATATAACTAGCAGGTAGGGTATAAGGCATGAAAACAAGAAATTGAATAGGCTATTATTAATTATTGAAAAGAAATTCACCAAAAAACAAGGCAAAACTAAGAGGCAAGTGAAATGAACGAAAAATTCCATAGATATAGCATTGAAAGGAAAACAGGTTGCTTTGTGAATAGTAAAAATTCTGGGGCTTACCTACAGGACCATAAATATTAGCAATCAGTCCATTGGGAAGCGTGATGGCCTGGAACTTGAGGGCGTGTACACGCTTGTGGCCATTATAAACAACTCGCTGGTTTGACATCGGCCGACTTATGGGCTGCACAGTTCCGTCTATAAAGCCGAAACAGTTATCAAGGGCGACTCCTTTAGAGTGGACTGCATCTGTATACGTAACGATTATCGGTGGGTTTAAAATACCATGGTTCCACTGTGTAACCTTGTGCCCGTGAGTGTTATATATCCAGTCTGTAACCTCGTTGCTGATCATACTGAGCTCTGGCACCGATCGCCCAAAGATTGGTATCATGTCGGAATAGCGGCATGGATATGCGAACCTCTTAAGCACGATACAGAGGCCTTCGGTTCCATCACAGATTGTTCCATTAGCGCACTTGAAGATGGGTGGAACCCTTAAGACTTCAACAAGTAACGCGATATCCCTTTTGTCGACTCGAAAATCAGCTTTGCATTCGGCAGAATTTTTGTTTTCGAGAGAAAATTTTTCGTATGCCGAGTGCTGAAATGCAAGATTTTGTGGAGCATACGCCTTGTAAAGCACTGAAAATTCTTCGTCGTCTATAATTTCTTCCACCAAGCAAGGTAGCAGTAATTCTTGAATTTTTTGAAGGAAGCCTTTTTTTGTTTCTTCGTCAAAACCTTTGTACAGATTAATGCACTGATACATCGCGTCGCAAATCTTAACTTAAATTTCCCTCGCTTACAACGCCGTCTTCATTCCAAGTTTTTTTTCCCGGTCACCGCGTCCTAAGAGCCGTCGCGTCCTGGATCTTAAAGTCCCTAATATTTTAGGCCGATACAAGGACCTTCATCGAAGCTCGTGAGCGAAAGGGCTAATTTTTGCTAATTTCAATACCATCAAAAGACCACTGGTACATTGAATTTGAAGTCGAAACTAAAATTTTCTATAAGCCCATACTCTATATTATGTTGTGTGAAAGTCTCTTCCGCGGGCCGGAAAAACTAACCCGTTGAGAGACATAAACGTGTGATACATTTTTGTAAAATTCGTCATTCGTGAAATCAACATGGAACTTGGCCGCTACCTTCATCAAGAACAAAAATAAGCGAATGGAAACCTTTTTCGTCAATAAGGATACTTGTAATATGTTTGTTTTTTTCCTTTTAGATTGCCCACATGATTAACTTTGGCAAACATTTGCAGTTGAATGAAAATAGACGCTGCTTTCCTCTGTCCCCAAGGTGGCCGTTTTAGAAAGTTTGGACTTTATTACCGTTATTAAAAAAAAAACACACCCTTCCTAATCAACTTCAAAATATAGGTACATTGCTCGTGCTTTTGGTGTAGAAATGTACCAGGGACATGACTGGGATGGAAAAAGTAGGCCTAAGAGGCACTAGTCTTAAATGGATACGTGTTGAGAATTTACGTACATATTCACTCCCGTTGCCCGGTTCTTTTTTAAACCTATATAAACTATACAGTCGAACCTCCATTAACGGTCACCTCTCCACAGTGGCCTCCACTCTACAAGAGACATACGTTTTTTTTTTTTTGTCCCGGTGGACAGTCCATACATTCGGCATGTTACTAAAACTGGGAACTGGTAACGGGGAACGGGAACGGGGAACGGGGAACACGGAACCGGGAACGGGAGTCTGGGAACGAATGTACAGCGGTAACCCGCCAAAAAATTCAACATGGCGGACAAAGGAAAAGAAAAGGGAACAGAAATGTGAGGAAGTGTTACGATTGTAAACATGGGTTTCTACCGGCTGTGCCCCAGAGTCCAACATGGTACTGGGTTAAACAAAGCATAAAATAGCGCCTGGGCAGAAAATCGAATCGGTATTATCACATGCTTTCCCAATAGCTCAGTACCAAATGCAGACTGCAAGACTGCAGACCAGGTACAAAATACAGACTAGGTACAAAATGTAGACTGCAGACTGGGCGCAAAACGTAGACAGAGAATTAAGACTGTTTTTCGTCTGATACGTGACAACATCCCATCTGAAAACATACCACGTGTCACGCAGTCGCTTTTCTGCGGTCACTTTCACCAACATTAGCATTATTGTGGATTATTCCTTGCTTATTTCTTCATATATTTTGTCTTTAACAAAGCGGCCAGGCCACAGGTTATTTATCTGCTGCTCACCTGATTTGCGAGCTGACTTGCCGATCTCCGAAAGGCTGCCGAATGCGAAGACAGCGGACGAACCGCGTTCAAAGACAGTCATGTGTTGTCACTTGTCCTCGAAATAAATAAATAAATAAATAAATAAATAAATAAATAATAAATATACATTTATTTAGCGCCATTTTCCACTAATTGTCCATGGTGCTTTACAATACTTTAAAATTAAAATCCTAATTCTTTAAAAACCTAAAATCCTAAATCCTAAAAGTTAAAATTCTAAGAATTAAATACGCTATATAATACAATTAGGCTACAAATAAAAAGTAAAAACTACAAATCAAATGCACGCTTAAAAAGATAAGTCTTAAGATTAGCCTTAAAAACTGCCTCTGATGATGAAAGTCTGGTCTGGAGGGGTAGTTTATTCCAGAGCCTTGGTGCCGCCACGGAAGAAGCCCTATTGATATACTCAGCTCGCGCACAAACTGAGAAGATATGAGTAGACTATGAAGGCTTGAAATTCTATTTAAGAATGACTGTGGCCTGACCGATTGGGGACGTAGCTTGTGTTAATGCCGATTCGATTTTTTCCCCAGGCCCATTTCATGCTTTGTTTATCTCAGTGCCAATGGGACTCTGCTATGACAAGAACGTCCTAGGCACATGATCAGGGAGGACAGCCGGTAGAAACTCATTTTTACAACTGTAACACTTCCTCACATTTGCCTAAATTGTTCCCTTTTCTTTTCCTTTTTTTGCCATGTTGAATTCTCAGGCGGATTACCGCTGTACACTCTTTCACAGACTCCCGTTCCTGGTTCCCGGTTCCTCGTTCCCCGTTACTAGTTTTAGAAACATCCATACATTTGCTCTTATTTTTGCCGCTGAAATGCGCAAAATAAGGCTACAATACATAATGCCTAACTATTTTATACCGCTAAATTAACCGCGCGGCCATGGGCCGAGCGCGGTTCATGGTTTACCCGTGGTTTATTTATTTTTCTTTTTTTTTAGTTTTTTTTTAATTTTGTCGGTGACCAGACCCAAACTTTCACTCGGCCAAATTTTGAGTCACGCAACCTGTGATGTTTACTCGCCAAAAGTTGTTGAAACATGCGGATATTGTTTTCTTTATTCTGTATAAACTATATTTTACTTTAGCTTTATCGAAGCGTTGGATTCGAAGGGAAATAATAAATGCGCTAAGAAAAGGTTTTACGTCAGCCATGGAATGCGCTGACGTTGCAGCTTTCACTTTCGTTACGTGACGAATAAGATCTTGTTTACTTTGCAAGTTTATTTTGGCAGAAGCGACGGTCATCAATTTATTTGCAATTTTGCGAGTATTTCTTGAGGTTTTAGGCAAATGAAGCAAATTCTTTGGCAGTTTCATCGCAGCGAGTTCGGTGATCGGATCAGAAGGAAAATTAACTACGTCATTGGTAGGGAAATAACCACCGTACTAAAGACAGCTGTGGATAACGCAATTCTTGAATTTTGTGAGTGCATAGATTGACATGATAAACGGTATGGAACAATTTCTTTTCTTACATCCACGGCGAGTTGAACGATGAATAAAGCGTTATGCCACGGTTTCGTGTAATGTGAACATCCAGCGCTGCTTAAAGAGAAAACTCCGTTTTTTTTGTTTTCTTTTGTTTTCTTTTTCGCTTTTTCGGCTCGTAGCTTATGTGAAGGGAATATTGTACGGTACCTTTCCTCCCTCCTTCCCTCTCTATCTGGTGAGTTAATCGTCCATTGATTACGGATGAAAGGAGATTTTCAATTCATCCCCCATTGATTGGACTAGGTCACACTTCATGTAAAGCCAAATAAAAATGACACACAAATTCCGACTGATCCGAAAACTGATAGCAGTGCCGTTCCTGCCGGCCGGTGAGATACCAGCAACGTTTGCCAAGTTGCGATTGAGGGCAAGTACCAATGGCATGAAGAGGCTGGTCTCCTACATCGGATCGACGTGGATTGAAAGCACTACCTTCCTGCCAAAGGACTGGAGTGTGTACGGGCAGGCCATCCGCACCAACAACGACGGCCTAAACCGACGAGCTGGGGGCAGAGTACACATTCCGTTTTACCTTCTCATCCAGCACGTGCACAGAGAGGCCAAGCTTTCGGCGCTTCAGGTTAGACTCGTCTCTGACGGAAAGTTAAAACGTATACAAAGAAAAACCTATCGCCGCCTTCAGGCTAAGATTTTTTATCTCTGGGACGATTACGCCTCCAAGGAAAAAACCGCTCAACAGTTACTAAAGGCATGCAGCCATCTTAACGGACCAGTCCGTTCAGATTAAGTTCAAGTACGGGCCAAACCACCCCCCTAATGTTTCACGAACGCTATATTTGCTTGGTTTATATATTTCTAAACCAAGTTTGGCAGATGAGCTTTCTTTGTTCTCCAGTTTATTTCAATTTAGAAGTTGTGACAAAATGTCAGATTATGACGTCATAATAGATGGCGTCACCAAAACGTGCTATAATTTTTGGTAAAATTTGATGTAAAGATTATGTCATTGGAAAGGCCTTGACTTGAGGAGTAAAATGCCGGAAACCGTTTTTTGCTATGATGATTATTTTTTGAGATATGGTAAATTAAATTTTTTTTTTGCCTCCCCCCGGAATTTGCTTAACCATACTGTCCTTCTTAAGTCAGTCTCTCTGGTTTATTTTTTCAGTTTTTTTTTTTTTCTAGGAAGGCTAATAATCTAGAAAAATAGAAAGCTTGATGTTGTCAAAAATCGTATGGTTTTAGAAATTTGATTTTCGGCTTTGTTAGGATGGTATTAACAGTAAAAAAAACGGGTGACGTCACAGGTTATGACGTAACAAAACTAATTTTAACGCAATAACACTAGAGGGATAATTTTTTATTCCGATGTTCGTCTCTATTATTGCTTTAGTCATCTGGCACATCACATGTGCGACATAGCTGCATTTGCTGGAACAAAATTACGGCTCCAATTTGTGGATTTTTCTCGAGGGGGGACCCCATATTTTGCAGATTTATTTTTCATATTTAAAAATGCCATATTTCATTTAATTTTAGTGATATGGACAAAATTTTTTCAGGTTTCAGCTCCCCTTGATGTGCTCTTTCGAACACAATGTAAAAACTATGCATATTAAAAACTTCAAAAGTGGCAAAAAAACATGACGTCATCACTGTGACGTCACAACTTTGACATTTACTGACATTTTTCACGTAAATATAATTGGCAATAGGTCTCCTGCTCATCTGCCAAGTTTGGTGTAGAAAGTAATGCGAAATAATGTGAAATATCCAAGAACTGACGAAACATTTGGGGGGTGGTTTGGCCCCTACGTGGTTCTATCAGTCAATATATTTATACCTTCGTGTCGCGCTAGATTTAAATGGTTCGATTTGAATAGGTTACGGTTCGGTTAGAAATAATTCATTGCTCGCTATTAGTCAATACATATACCGTACACATCGTTATAGTTTTAAATAGGTGAAGGTTCGGTTAGAAATAATTTACTGTTCGCTATTAGTCAACATATTTATACCGTGCACGTCGTTATAGTTTTAAATACGTTGAGATTCGGTTAGGAATTATAATATACAACTGTAAATAGGTAAGGTTAGGTTTATATAGACTTAGAAGTAAGTATTTATCGTAGTATCACGCAAATAGGTCTATTGATCATATTCAATAAATTGTTGCATTACAGTATGCTGACGCGTTTTTTTTTTTTTTTTTTTTTTCCTCAGCTATTGCACCGGGCCGGTTTAATTGGGTTTCTTGCATGTTTAGAAGAAATTTGCATGTTCAGTATTCATTTCTGACAACGTGATGCATGTCGTTATATCGATCGGGAATAGTTTTGATCGCGCTACACGACTCATATTTTATAAATCGACTTACATATTATGACTTATATCTTCATAGAATATACCGGGCGAATCGACTTTGAGTCCGGGCGAAACGACTTTTGGTTCGGGCGAATCGTCTTCCAGTTCGGGCGAAAGGGTTTCGGGCGAACGGAATTTCGGGCGAAACGAGCGTAAACCGTAATAATACAGTTTGTGTTGATCAAGTGATGTGGTGTCTACAGTAATCAATAAATCATCACGGATTGCTTTGGAATGTGCACTCCGTTGCGACTGTAGTGCTACGAAAACAGTTAAATTTTAAAAGCGCGGCTATAAGATCTAACAGATCTTCTTGTTATGGATGGGAAGTTCGCTAGGTCAATAATTGTGAATTCTCAAGGTAAAATAAAGGAAAATTTTAGCTCTTCTGAGTGTCCAATTTTTGGAAAGCGCCCATATTACTGTCTATACAGTTTAGCAGAAAGCAACAGGGTGAATATGTATGTAACCTCACACCGCGTATCTAAAATCTGATGCCCTCTAGGCCTCCTTTGTCTTTTTTGTATCCCAGCCCTATCACCGGTGCATTTCTATTCAAAAAGTACGAACGAAAAACATGCATTTTAAAGTTAAAGAGGAAAGGTGTTTGCACAACTTTTGTGAACGCGGTAATATTTCCATTAATCTACGTAGACATGCCCTGATAGCAGGACCCGCGCAAGACTCTGGGATCCGTCGAGTTCTGTCCTCTTGCAAAATTAAAAAACACCCACTTCCCCCTACATCCTTCAATTTCCTTCAAAAATGTTTCTTTAGGCTGACAATGCGAACCACGTTACTTACACGAGCAAACAGTCATCGCCGCCATCTTCACCCACTTTGCAAGTGGCCGTTTGTCACGCAATCCACATTTGCCGGCCGGATGGTCTGAACTGGGACCACCAAACAAAGGCAAGTACTTACTCAACTAACGCCATGACAGTTATTCGGACTGGCCAACAGAAAGGCGTAGTCTTGGAATTTTAAAAGAGAGCGAAGTCTGGAAACGTTGTAAGAAAGAAATCTGGACGGCGTGGTGCGATTGACGAAGAAGCCCTTGTGGTTTTCTGTCTTGCTGCTTACGTTTTGCAAGTGGCCGCGCACGACCGTTGGAACACTCCAAGAAAAATGATGTCACAGTATGTTTTTATTCATGGGTGTGTGCCATATTAGCTAAAGAAACGAGCGATTCATCTATAAATCTGGTGGTAACAGACAGGGGCAATTGTACCCATTAGAATTGCAAGCACACTGGTAAGAAATACAAAGGTTGAATCATCTTGTCGTGTTATACCACAACTTTTCTACAGTTTATCAATAGGTTTCGCCAACTGCTCGCGCTTTGTTATCATTACTTGGTCTCAAACCAGGATTTCAAGAAATGCTGCGATGAGACGGTTGTTTTTAAAGTAACGTGTTCCTGTTTACATGAAAAGGTTGCGTTCGAATATTTACGCCAAACATGATGGATGTAACTGTAATCGATTGTTCACTGAAACTACACGTTTCAAAACGTTTTTTTTTTTTTTTTACTTGAAGTCAAGTTCGGCTGTGGCCATGGGTCTTCCACAAAAATTAAAACTGCCGATATTGAACGAACAATGTGTGCTACAGTTGTAACCTTCAAAAAGAAACATACAGCAGGCGGAAATAAAATCAGTTTCGGGCGATATGCACGTGCCTGTGATCGAAATAAATTTGTATAACATTACAATGTACCAAAAGCAGCGTCTATTTTCATTCAACTGCAAATGTTTGCAAAAGTTAATCATGTGGTCAATCTAAAAGAAAAAAAAACATATTACAAGTATCCTTATTGACCAAAACGGTTTCCATTCGCTTATTTTTGTTCTTGATGAAGGTAGCAGGCCAAGTTCCATGTTGGTTTCACGAATGACGAATTTACAAAAATGTACCATACGTTTATGTCTTTCGACGGGTTAGTTTTTTCGGGCCGCGGAAGAGACTTTCACACAACATAGTGTAGAGTATGGGCTTATAGAAAATTTTAGTTTCGACTCCAAATTCAATGTACCAGCGGGCTTTTGATGGTATTGAAATTAGTTAACATTAGCCATTTCGCTCACGGGCTTCGATGAAGGTACTTGTATTGGCCTAAAATATTATTACACTTGGAGCTCTTGCTAATCAAATTAATACTTTAGAAAGAGCAAGACATGCACTATGAGTTACCCAAAGTATATTGATAAATATCATCACGTTGATCTGTACGAGCGAAAAGAAAATGCACAAATTTCGGCCGTTTTTAGACTGCAAAACAGTCGTATTTTTTGCGAATGCGGGCGACGGTCAATATTCGAGCGAATGTAAAAACGGCGAGGGAGAATAGGGAGAGCCGTTAAAAAAATACTTTTACTCGCCTCATACGTGTGAGGCTCGCGCACTTCACACGCGAGGATCGCGCTTACGGCGCGCGCCCAAAAACGACTGTTTTGCAGTCTAGGCCATTTTCGGCGGCGTCAGGCAGCTAAAATGGCGATTTTCGAACTTTCCTCGATTTCGAAAAAAACTAAAGCGCTTCAGGACCTTTGAACGGTATTTTCGTAAACAACTCACTATAGAGGTTATTTTGGCAAAATATGAAGAATCCGAAATTTCGCGATTTTCATCTCATTCTCGGTATTTACAGGAATTGGCTCTTAATTTGTCTTTGGACATTATCTGGCTGTCATAATAACCTTTAAATAACATAAACATGCACCAGGTGGTGATCACATTGTCCAAGTTGTATTAAAAATGATATGATGATTAGTGAACTCCGTTTCTTCCAATGTCATCAGGCAGCTGATATCGAGATCTTGGTTTGGCTACAAAAATTAACGTTCAATTCTCCGCCCGTTAAGCGTTTGTGAGGTAAGGATTATCACTAACGAAAAATGATTTTTCGTTATTATTTATATATTATAACAATTATATATTGTTATATTATACATGTGTTCATGTTTTTTATAGTGCTATAAATTTAGCAAACGTTTCTCGGTATTGTCTGCATGTTGTATTAAATGGCTTTTTCTTAATGGTGTGAAAACATTGAACCAAAAGAATTGTTAAACCAGGACCTAAATAATAATTCTCGATAAAATAACAATCGTATATTATTCAATTATATTTCACTTGACTCGTAAAGTGACTTCCGCTTAGGTTGTCGAAACGTCCGGTCACCAACAACAGTTCTCTTCAGAACTACCCTCACCCGGACGATCACACTATACGAACTACCAAAAATTGTATAGCATGCAACAATGAGAAAACATCCAGAAAAAACACGGTCGCTTAAAGCTGTACTTCCACAAATCGATAGCAACACAGAGGTACCGGCCAGGGCTGTTGACATAAACATGAAGCGAGCAAAGCGAGGTTGAATTTTGAGAATCGAAATAAATGGGTGACGTTCTTTTCTATTTGCCCCATGTTTCCTGAAAGAAATAGAAAACATTTTCTTCGCTTTTCTATCGCGTTGCAGACTGCTGTAGATTTTTCTGTAACCAGAAGTGGAGGTTTGGGAGGACAAGAAAAGGTACTGGAACACCAGCTGCAGGCAATATTTAACTCATTAAAGCCCTGAAGCACTCGATAGCTATAGCGGCTAATATTCCCAACTGTTCTTGTTTTTTTTTTCTTTTTTTTCTTTCCTCGATGACCGAAAGGACGACGTTTTGCTGCTGAGGCGATACATAAATATATACCTCTTTCGTGACTCGACTTTTTTCATGGCGGTCTTTTATAGCTAACGTAGAAATGGTAATGCAAAATATCACTCTCCATATCATTTTAGACCAACTCGCCATGTCGTCAGCGAAAGCAAAAAAAAAAAAAAAAAAAGCGATCGCAGCAGCTTGTAAAGGTGAGGAATACAAGACTCTTGACATGCATGCACAACAATCAAATAACCGAAATGGTTAAGAGGCCCTGCGCCTAAGAAACGACCGATGATTTCCGGCTAAAAAATAAAATCGGCCGATTTTTATCTCCCAAGTAGAGGTTACCGAATACTATTTAAAAATGAATTTCTTTTGTTTCAGTTTCGCTTTAAACCAAACATATCGAGCCGCAAACTTTTTCCGTCTGATAGCAGCAAAATCAGGCCGAAAATAAGCCCCCGCAAAAGACTGTTCAGAAATTACTATCGCAACGCAAAATAATGAGAAAACTACACAGTGTTGAAGAAAAAGGCCTTTTAATGCAATATCATTCGATAAACATCAAAAAACTGCCGAAGCGATTAAAAAATAAATTTTCAAATGTTGCATACTAAATTAGATGGAGCGTTGGAGCTGATTTTAAAATAATTATTTCTCAAAAGTCCAACGCTGTTGAAAGCAATCACAATGATGAATTAGACATTGGAGGGATACACATCACGTTTCTGGAAAAATATTTTTCGGCCAAAGTATATTGACCTTGTACAAAGCGTCCAAAGTTACCGTGTTTACCGTTATTCTGCTACTTCGGCGAAACACTTTTCTTTTGCCAATACGGCCGTGGATAGCGTGTTAAACGCCACTTTAAACCTTGCTAGGCATTCAAAGACCATCCTGAGTAGAAGGATGTAGAATTGAAAGAGAAAGGAAGATGAAAAATGCGCAGAAAAAGAAAATAACTCGAAATTACCATCTGCTAACGAAAGTTGAATCTGGAAAATGTCGTCGCGTGACAGCGGCCATTGACATCATTTGTACAAATAGCGGCGGAATCCAAACGAATGCACAAATAGGGAAACAATTTTTCCCGGCCAGAAAACGTTTAGTGGAACAATGTTATGTTATTTGTCACAAATGATGGTCACTCAAAAAGAAAAACTTCCCCAAGCGCCACACCGTTTTGGCCGCAGCGTGATCAGAGTTATGGGGTCACGACTGGAACCCTAGCCGCTGACCGCCCGAAGGACATTGCAGACTCGTTTCCCACGCTCTTGCGACTTGACGTGACAAATGATGTCAATGGCCGCTGTCACACGACGACATTTTCCAGATTCAACTTTCGTTAGCAGATGGTAATTTCGAGTTATTTTCTTTTTCTGCGTATTTTTCATCTTCCTTTCTCTTTCAATTCTACATCCTTCTACTCAGGATGGTCTTTGAATGCCTAGCAAGGTTTAAAGTGGCGTTTAACACGCTATCCACGGCCGTATTGGCAAAAGAAAAGTGTTTCGCCGAAGTAGCAGGATAACGGTAAACACGGTAACTTTGAACGCTTTGTACAAGGTCAATATACTTTGGCCGAAAAATATTTTTTCCAGAAACGTGATGTGTATCCCTCCAATGTCTAATTCATCATTGTGATTGCTTTCAACAGCGTTGGACTTTTGAGAAATAATTATTTTAAAATCAGCTCCAACGCTCCATCTAATTTAGTATGCAACATTTGAAAATTTATTTTTTAATCGCTTCGGCAGTTTTTTGATGTTTATCGAATGATATTGCATTAAAAGGCCTTTTTCTTCAACACTGTGTAGTTTTCTCATTATTTTGCGTTGCGATAGTAATTTCTGAACAGTCTTTTGCGGGGGCTTATTTTCGGCCTGATTTTGCTGCTATCAGACGGAAAAAGTTTGCGGCTCGATATTTTTGGTTTAAAGCGAAACTGAAACAAAAGAAATTCATTTTTAAATAGTCTTCGGTAACCTCTACTTGGGAGATAAAAATCGGCCGATTTTATTTTTTAGCTGGAAATCATCGGTCGTTTCTTAGGCGCAGGGCCTCTTAATCATTATATTTTCATTGCATTTGTTATAAGTCACACCAATTCAGCCTAAAAACTGAACGATTTCGTTCGTAGCTAAAACTTCGGTCTTCCCTACACTTTCTTCAACATTTTCGTCCTGTTCGACAGATTTTCTTGCATTTTCCGCCCAACATTCTGTACAGTTTTCGTATTTTGTAGTCAGAAATAATCTATGATCTATAAGGGGAATACCTTTGTGGCTATGAGACCGCGCTACCTCAATATTATCAACCTGAGCATTTGATCGATAATCTGAGAGAATTAACTTTGACAGCTAAATGTACGCGGTGCTACACAACACAGCAGTAAAAGCACCCTGGACTATGAAGTGTCAAGGAATAATATCACTTTCCTCTGGAGATAATTGACCTACATCAACTTCAAGTTAATAAATAAGTATTTATCCTCAACTCAGCCAAGACAGGGTTCACTGAAAATATTGGCAAACTTCGTAATCCGTACAATTTAAAATTCGTTCGTGAAGGAAACTGACGTAAAAGGCTACATCGTAAACAAGAAAGCAAAACATGTGAAACATATTCCTGTTTCTAGCCGTCCTCTTGATAATTAGAATGGCCTAGAATGATGGATTTAAAAACGAAAAAAAGTATAGTTAGTTAATATAGTTAATATTTTACTACGAAAAATTGAAATCAATTGTCAATCTGCTCTGCGAGCAGTTGGTATTGTAAATTATGTTTCACATGACAATTGATGTTTTCAACTCACATTATGAAAATATGGTTTGTCTATTGTTTTAAAATGGCGTTTTTTGTCGTTAACATCATCATATTTTAGAACAGAAAATGATTTAAAAGGCTACATCGTAGACAAGAAAGCAAAACAAACGAGACATATTCCATTCTTTTCCTATCCATCCTGCTGATAATTAGAATGGCTTAGAATGATGGGTTTAAAAACAACAACAAAAAAAGCAGTTAATATTTCTCTAAGAAAAATTAAACTCAGTTGTCAATCTACTCTGCGAGCAGTTGGTATTGTAAATTAGGTTTCAAATGACAGTTGATGTTTTCAATCCAAATTATCAAACTGTCTGCAGCATATGGTCTGTCTGTTGTTTTAAAACGGCGTTTTTTGTCGTTAACATCATCATATTTTAAAACAGCTCTGAATAAAGCATAAATTTCTAACAATTAGTTATCATGTTCATTATTATGTATGGCCTAACCAAGGGACACAAAAAAATTCCAAATAAATTGACCGTTTAATTTTTTTTTATGGGCGCTCGATTAAATTTGCTTTCTGGAGGAATTTTTTTGTTGTCGCTTTTTTCATGTTTGTTTGTTTGTTTTTTTCCCTTTTCATGTTTGTTTGTTTGTTTTTTCTTATTTTTTACTTTTGGTGTGTGTGTATGTGAGTGTAGGTGTGCGTTTCTGTTTCTGTTTGGTTTTTCTTTTGTTTGTTTTTTTCATTTTCGTGCTTGGCGGACAGTTTTCATATGTTTGAAATGGTGAGACTGTCTGTAGGTTTAGAAGCCCAAAAGGCAGGAATTGAGTCGAATTGTCAAGATAGCTTCTCTTTATCATTCTGTCGTTGGCTTTTAATACATAATCAGTATAAGAACAGTGGTTTAATTTTTTTTTTTTTACATCAATGGTAGGTATTACTTTAGTGTTTGATTTTTATAACATACAAGTCGCCTTTTAGACGAGTTCTGACTTTAAGGGAGCGCATTTTTATCAGGCGAGCGTCATCTTGTTTTGGGCTTAAGAAGAGAAAAGCGTCATAGGGAGTAAGAATGAGAGCATGCTACTGCGGCAAATCTACTCAAGAAAACATCTATTAAGGTATCATGGTAGGTGTATTTTTACGAAAAATGCGAGAAATATACTTTTGGCTGTTCAAATTGGGAAGACTGAGATAAAAAATTTGCAAAAAAAATTGGGGAAAAGCCTTTTTTATATATTTTCTTTAAGATAGAGAAAAAAAAATGAATATCATTAACCCCTTACGGCGTGTTGACACCTCTAATTAAAATTCACCGCCAGTTGTCACATGTAATGCGAATTGCGGTATGATGTTTCATTTGTGCACGCGAACTGTTGTCGATCTGGTTGTTTGATCGCAAGTTAGCTTTCATTCTTGGCAAATTTTCTTTATGTCAGGACGAAAACGCAAGAAAAGTTCTTGCCCATTTTCGTCTTCGAAGAAGCCGAAGAGGCGAAAATCTGCTGGAACCCACAGGTTCAGCGTCGAACAAGATCTTTGGCTCTGAGCGACCGTGGATCGCACTGTAACCAAGAAGAAGGGCTGAAGGAACTCGATGACACTAGTCCCGCCGATGAAGCTAAAGGACAAAATACAACAAGTGCTAGTCGCACGAAATTGCTGGAGAACGGACGCGATTCCGAAACTTCCACGACGAGAGAGTCAAGCGCAGATGTAGATGTAGACTGTAGATAAAGTAGACCTCGAGATTTCCTCTTTTTGGCTTCACGAGGCATGGTTTCAAAAAATGTCTGGAGAACGAAGAAGCCTAAACTTAAACAGTATAACACCAATGCTGCCGACGAAATCTTTTAAGTAAAACAAATCACGGCGGTTTAACTTGCAGTTTGTCGCTTTTCGGACAATTTCACTGCGACGGGTTTCCGCGCCAGCATTGTTGTGGTAAACTGACCAATGCCGACATCTGTCAGTGCAGAGGGGATTTTTAAAACCTATTCAAACCAATTTCATACAAGGTTTTTCGTCTGTTTCTCGATAAAATAAAACCGCATATCAGGATGAACATTTTTAGTTCGTTTACGCGCGTCTTCCGATGGAATTGGCTGAAAATCGGCAGGTATGTTCCAGAATACCTCCTTCGACAAAGGGTGTCAGGCTTTGTTTAATTTTGCTTCCGTTTCAAAGTTATTGCCTCTTTAGTAGAAGGAAACGTCCGCATTGAAAATATCAAAGTTTAGTAGGGTGTAAGAAAAAAAAACAAACCACATCTGGAAAATTGCAGACACCCTTTTTGAGGGTGATGTGTGAGAAAACATTTCCGATGTAAATCGCATCGCTTCGATAATTCACGCGCGGAAGCGAACCAGTTTAAGCGAAGCAGTATTTCTTGGTATTTCTTTCAATATTACTGCGACCATAACTTTTTTAGAAAATTTCAAAGAAATGGTTGTATTCTATAACTATTAAGCTTTCAGAAAATGTATAGGTTGATGGGGTTTTCTCTCAGAGCGCCGGCTTAAGAGCGCGATTTCCAAACACTGTCAATCCACCCACCATGATACCTTAAATCTACTCAAGCTAAGCTGATATCGATAATGCGCGCTCTCTCAGAATACGCCTGCATGCTTTTTGAAACACCTGGGCCCCTGTAACTGACACAAAGACAATCCAGTGTACTTCGTAAAACTGATGTGGCTATCTCCTAAGTTACGTGGTAAAAAACTATCAAACCAAGACAAACCATAAGGTGGCATATGATAAAGGTACTATGTTTCCTCTCCTTTAATTTGTACACAGGAAACTTTCATTGGATATCTAATATCTCTCATATTTAGTGATTGCCGCTTTTGTTTTCTCCTACATTATACCAGTGCTCAGTTCAGTTGTTAGTAATTCATCTTTCCTTATCTCTTCATTAAACCTAGAAGGCCTCCCGACTGTGTAACATCCACAACATTCAGTCATGCTACAGTCATCTGGCATTGCCATAGCAACGGTACACTCTATACTCGTCGTGATAGACATCGTCGGAAATTGTCTCGTTTGTGCGATCATAAAGAAACATCGAGACATGAGGTATGTTGAAACTAAAATAGCTATAATATCACTGCCAGTTTGAAACACTACTGAAGGCTTACACAACAACTTTATGTGAGAGTGAAACAGAAAATGGCTGGCCTGAGATTTATACATAGTCTGATGTGAACATGGCAGAACGTTTGAGAGAACTAGAAAGAGATTAATTTTTTCGGAAGTTCTTCAATAATAAGTTCATGTATTCAAATTTACATCGGAGTAAAAGAATTGCAACTCAGGCAACCCATCTCTTTTAAATTTTCAAACTGAACAACGTCACAACGCAATCGGGAATGTTAAAATTGGTTATTTCCTTAATACAAAAGTCCATTGGAGAATTTACATTCAAAGCAATATTTCCAACGCCAAAGGTTGTTGTACATTCGGACATGGAGATAATATTACCAAGCTCTTATCTAATTCAGCCATTCTTCTGAAGTTATGCAAGAGAGGATAAAGAGTAAGAGAGTAAGTCATTCATAAAGGCCTTATTCTTAATGTAATCTCTCTAATTCTAAATAATGTCACTACGCGCGTAACATGGAAATTTTCGTGGAAGATGAAAATTACTGTAAAGCCGCTTGTGCTGTCCAGGTGAGGAGAGTGCTTTTTTCTAGGCCCTCCTGAAGTTCCCGAAACCTGAAATGGTCTAAAAATAATTTAAGAGGGATTACCTTGGTAATAAGGCCTATTTGAAGAATTAATTCTCTTACCCTTCATCCTCTGCTGATTTGTGATATTCCACAGGACTCCCATCAACTATTTACTTTTAAACCTGGCTGTAGCGGGTGCCTTGTTTGCGTGCTTTGTTACACCACAGACTTTCTTGAGGATCTCTCCCACCCACCCACCCAGGGGAAACAACTGGTACAGTTGTATGCAAATTAGTGACGGGTGGATACCTCGTATGGACTGCTGCAGCCTCCTCAGTAGTCACTTTGGTTGCAATTGCCGCTGAACGATATTTTGCGGTAATCTATCCTGCTGGTAACGTGGGCAAACTTACCAAGGGTAAACTGAAGGTGCGTCACTTACAAAGTTCAATTATTACTATTAATATGTACCAAACCAGTGGATAGTTTTTTTTCACGTATTCTGATTGGCTACTAAAGCTCGGAATAGGCGGGCATTTATGAAAAGGGTCTATAAGCTAAATGCTTTCTTTGTTTTTTCCTTTGACAGAAGAAGACATATTCGCAGTCTATGAGGCAGCTGTAGCATTCCTTTTGATTAAAAAAAAAGTTCAATTATTACTATTAGGATATAAACCAAACCTGTGGACAGTAATTTTAACGCATTCTGATTGGCTACAAAAACTCTGAATAGTTGTACTATCTGCCTCCCAAGCTCGTGAAAAAATGTTTTCTTTATTTTCTACCATAGAGGGCCTCTAACTTTTAAATACTTGAGAAATCACTAAACAAATTCAATCTTGCGCGTGTTAAGGTGACCCTAAAATCGGATCACTCTACCTGTGTATCAGTTTCATCTTACGTCAAAGCATATTTTGAGATGGTTGAATCAGTATACCAAAAACTTGACAATTTAATGAAAATATATTTCCGGTTTTTCAGATAGATCCTCGTTGAGCCTGATATATAAAATAATTGTAAGGAAACATATTGATTCTCAACAAAGCTATGAATAAAAAAATGACTTTGTATTAATAACCTCTAATTGATACCTGTCATCTAGTTATAACTCAGTTGTCGCATAAATTAAACTTAAAATAACACTCACGTGACAAGAGCGCAAAGTCAAGTCGTTGTTTATTAGATTATCACGACTTTTGTGCCGAATTCTCCGCGAGTATTTCGAGTTTTTCGGTTGCATTGGCAAATTGTTAGCTTACATTATTGATGTCGTTGAAGAAGCACGAAAGGTCGTGCCCGTTATCTGGTGCAAAGAAGGCACACAAAGTGTAAAGGTGTCTCGAAAATTTCCAGTAAGGATTGGGCCGATGCACAAGACAAACAGGGACTAGCTAGCTGACTATAAGAATCCTTTATCTGCGATGAAATGTTTTAAAAAGATGTCAAACCAGACCTACTAATCTAACTCATTAACAGTGCGAGGCGTATTGTTATTCGTTGTTATTCGTTGCTTAAACAGTCGTCTGTTTTATGCTTTCCTATTTCAGGTGATCATTCCTGGTTCTTGGATCGTCGGATTGTTAATCAACATACCAACGTTAATGGCCTTAAACTTAAAAGACAATGCTTGTAAGTGGATGGATGAAGAATGGCTGCAAAAAGGTGTTCTTGTGCTCTGGTCAGCCATTATAGTTGCGGCCATGGTACTGATGGCTGGACTGTATTCCAGAATCGTGTACACCCTGTGGTTCAAACGTAATGCTGAGAATCAACTCGCCTTCCAACAGAGGGTAAGTATTAACAAACAAGTTCAACACGTGAACATTTTTCTTTCACTTTCCCGACGATAACTACTGAAGTATTCAAATGAACGTTCATGACTGAAACTTCTATATAGCTACGTTTATTCGATCATATTCTGGTGCCCCAAACATTCTAGAAACGTTTTGTTTTAGCGTTATTGTTACTCTCCGCCATGCAGTTACCAATGCAAACAGTCGCATGTCAATTATCATTCTTTCTGTGTTTCAAAATGTCTTCACGGTTGTAAATACTGTTAATACTTAAATTAAAAGGTTTGTTTAGTCTGTGATCCAGCAGATACTTCCTTAAAGTGCACTATGATCAAATTCTCGATACCCATTTTTTTACATTTTGGTACACAATAGGTCCTTCCTAGATATCTTGGCAAATTTCAATCTATTACGAACATTAGAACTCATGTTTTTTGGACCTTTATTTCCGAGAATTTACGGCCGCCATAAATTTTCCTTGCTTCAAGTCTTGGTTGAGAATTGGAGAAATGACGTCAATTTCTCAAAATACCACACGCGTTGAATTATAATGACGATTAGTTCAGCAATTTGCACCTAGAATATCATAAACTTTGGCTCAGATATTCGTGCAATTTTCTACATTAATCGTTATTATAGTTTCAACCCGTGCAGTATTTTTGAGGAAATGACATCGTTTTCTCAAATTCTCAGCCAAGACTTGCAACAAGGAAAATTAATGGCGGCCGTAAATTCTCGGAAAGAAAGGTTCAAAAACCGCGGGTTCTAATGTTCGTAACAGATTGAAATTTGGCAAGATATCTAGGAAAGACCTATTGTGCACGAAAATGTAACAAAATGGATATGGAGAATTTCATCATTGTAGCACTTTAAGAGAAACTGATATTTTCACCTTGCTAAAAATATCAGCTACTGAAGACTTTCATTCCGTTAGTTCAGTTACCAGACACCTAGTCCAGGACCGCACTTCCAAATCAATATCTCGCTGTTACAGATTACAACACCATTAATTCTCAAATTAATTTAAATAAATTTGTCGGCTCTGCTCTAATTCTTCTTTTATTATTTGAATTTGTAACATTAGGTAGCAGAAATGCCACCCTGTATAAATTGGAGAGTAAATGAAGTTTTGCATGTTTTTCTGTCTGTCTGTCTGTCTGTCTGTCTATCTGTCTGTATATATGCATCTTGTACGCTCATTACGTTCTCCTTGTGACACTGTTAGGGATATTTATCTGTTTGCAAAAAAAAAAAAAAAAAATTGACAATTCATTTGTTACTATCTAAATCGGATTCACGTCTCTCTCTACACGCAGGGCGTTCTGAGAGTGCGGAAGCGAGTCACTTTGATGGGGGTAACTGTCACTGCCATATTTGGAATCTGTTGGGCGCCTGACGTAATTGCACACAACTTAGACTACTTCACATCCCTTAGTACCAGTAAACAAGCGTACGCCGTTATTCATGCGCTAGTGCTGTTCAGTTCCGCTGTCAACCCATTTGTGTACGCTCTGGTTAACAAAGCCTTCCGAGAAAAGCTTAAGGGAATTATATGCTGTAGATGTACCGGCTCCGCGGGATCCACACGAAATCGAGTTTGCAAATTGCAATAAAACTTAACCTCTACGTCAGGGACATCGTCTTTGGAGTGATCAAAAAATCTAAAACATTTCTTCTTTTATTGCTGCGGTTTTCATAGTTAAAGTAAATTGTGACGGCATTGTACAGATTGAAGAGAAAAAGTTAGGATAAATGTTAGCACTTTCAACTACCCTGCGAGACAAGGATTCTCTTCTCTTTCACTGAGCAGTAAGAAAAGGGAATCTCTCACAGGGTATGCAACTTTACAGGAGTGTAACCTTACATAGAACTAAGAGGAAGGTTATCGTTAGGCTTCGATTTGGCGCTGTTCATATGGGCGCTATTCACTTTTGCTAGTTTAAGGAAGCTCTTTTATTGAATAGGGTGCGCTTGCAATAGATGGGCGCCCATTTCTTTTTGATTCATTATGTATCCCAAGGTGGAACAATACTGTGATGAAAAAAAGATACTATAACTCAAGAACTTTGATAAAGTTGTTGTTTGCTCAGTTTGCACTATGAAAACTGCTCGTTTAATTTGAATGACTGCCTAATTTATACAAGTGTGCTGTGGTAGTGCTTTATGCTAATTACATGGTTGTGCGTGCTGTGCGATAGATGCTAGTGCCAAGGTGTGGCATATGTTATATAGTGTAACAACTGGTTTAATGTTACGGTCAGAGTTTATTCTTAGTTCATTCTTCTAATCAGTCTATTCAATGTCAATGTCTTGAATGTCACTTTCGGTATTGGTGCCCCTGAAGAAAGGGAACGCTTATTTAATTTGCAGTAGAGAGTGTGCTTATTAGATAAGTGATACCTAGAGCATATACCATCTACGGGTGTATTACAAATTCAAAACATGACCAGCTCTCAGTTAGCTTGCACCAGTTGCCCAGAAGTCATCGCTCCAAACACCGTTAAAGCCCGAACCTTGTCCAGGCTTTAATATCATCACAGCTGCTTAAGTTGTGTATGTAACTGCGGCATGATCAATCAGTTCTTTGTATTAATTGGCTTTTGTTATTCGTCCCCGAGCACGTGCGTATTCCTACGTTTTTTTGGTAGCCAGCGCCCCTATCATTTTTGTTTTCAATTTATAATTATTGTAATAAATTAATTGTAGATCTGTGGTGAAACAAAAGTTTTTGTTTTGTTTGTTGTTGCTGCTGCATATGTTCGCTGCCTCTGTATATATAAACAATAGCTTCCATTTGGCGCGATAAAATGGTCGGAAATTTTTCCGCGGACATTAACTGTTCCGAGAAGCGAACAGTTCTCCGAGAGCAAAGTTCGAGAAAAACTTTGGGCTCCGAGGAACAGATAATGTCCAGGGACAAATATCAGGGCCTTTTTTCAAGTTAAGTGTCACAGTCAGTAAGGACCAGGCAGGGTCCACGGATCGAAGTCGGCCGATTCCCTCCAAACTTTCAGCATACCGTGGTATTTTTAGTAAAATAAAATAAATTTCATAGAATTTAGACCATCCCCTAGTTTTTGGTGCTATTTTGGCCACGTGAGACGGAAAATTTGGGTAAACTTCCAGGAATGATTTTACGTTTTTCGCGTTAGCTTTATTCATTTATACGAACTGTACATACTTCCTAGCGTATAATCAGCTGTGTCTCCAATATAAACGAATTTTGTTAAAAATAACTTACTTTGGATTGGTTCCAAATATCATCACTTAGAGGCTATCATCGCGCAGAATGCCGCGACATATCCGGGACTTAAATGTAGAGTGCGCGCGAAATTTAATTATTAATTAGGCTGCCGATGGTTAAACAATAAAGAAAATGACCAGAAAATGGCCGACTACGCAGTTGTTATCATAGAGCTTTTGTAGATGAGACATTGATGGAATAAAGGAGACATTTTTTGAAATGTTACGAAAAGTGGATTTAGTCGCTTTCTTTTCCTGAATTTGGTCCATTTGAGGGAAAATATTATATCAGGAAATATTTGTAGGAAGAATTTTACTCCTTCAAAGTGCCCTTCTTAACGGTTATCATACGGCTTTGAATGTATGTTGTTAAAGGAAGCTTTATGCCAAGTTTTAACGGAAAATAATGTTTCGAAGTGGTCGTTCTACCAACTTTCGAACACTCGTAACGATCTTTCAGCCTTCGTTCGCCTCGGAGACTAGAAGAACAATAGAGCGAAACTCTTTTGAATTTCCCGGCAGAATATTAATACATGCCAAGCTCCGCCTCCACAAACAATAGGACACACGCCGACGCTATAAGGCATTGAAATTGAGAGGTGATAAAATGTATCACTTAACCATCGTATTTAAAGTAACGCTTTGCGCGAGTTGCAATAAACGAAATTTCAGCATGTCATCTGTGCAAGAAATGCAGCGCGTTGCTCGGGAGCTCTTTTTAGAGCTCATTGAATCCCCGGTCAACCCCGGAACGTCGTTTTAACATCACTTTACATGTAATTTCATCAACATAAGAAGTGTTCGGACGGCTCCCATGTGCTTTCAGTTAAAGGATAATTCTTCCACTGAATAAAATACTCTGCCTTGCCCCCTTGATTTCGTTGAGAGACTATGCGCTCAACTTCATAAATACCATAACAACGGGCTTTTGCTTGGGTCGGTACTTATAACTGAGGCCACGATCATAAACGTCATCGAATAGTGATGCGTAAAAGCCGAGCTGCTGTCTCGTACGCTTCGACATGTTATTCCAAAGAGGATTCTAATAACTGAATACTCGAACCTGGGCCTTTTAAATGTTTTCATCAATTAAAACGGTTCCAATTTTGAATAATTATCTCACACATGCAGTAGACAACAATGCTCACTCAGGCGTAAGACACGCTGCGTGCCTTTGCTTTTTTGTTCGGCTCTGGATTTCAAACAAAAATGTCATTTATTTTCCTCTTCATCTTTCGAATAGATAAAGACCTGTGTTGTCTTTTCGAGTAAAAGACTACGTCTGATGAACTGCTTTGACCGGTCGAGTAAAAGAGGACAACGATAAAGTAGAAGAAAGTTTTATGCGCACCGTTCTTTCCATTTGGCAACGCTTTGGAAGAAGAATTTTTTGTGGGAGAACTTTTGGCTCCCGCGCTCAAACTATTTCGAGTGTGACATGTCAACAAAAAAAGTGAGAATGTCGCTGCACACGACTTTGTTGACAAAAGTCTTTGTGAAGAGCGCAGACCGCCTTTAAATTATAGCGCTTTTGTTAGCTTATTACACCTTGGGATTTACTTCACACATCAGACCGTTTGATTGACAGCCGCCGATTCATTGCCGAGAGCAGTCGGAATTCCGACAGCTAATATTTGTAATTATTATTCCGCGCATTGAAAAACTGAGCACTGCAAGTATATGTCGCGAAAGACAATAGAATTCTGCGCGATGATCGTAAGTAACAGGAATTTTGGCAATTTTCAAAGCTGGTTTTCTCTAAAGTGCGGCAGTTTATTTCCAGATCAAAACTATTTTTTATTAGTCTGTCTTAAAGTCTTTACAAATACGCAAACTCTCATTTGGCAAGTTAAAATCCTGTCGCGTGAGCTTTCTCTGGACTTTAACCTAATTTCCTAATTTGCATAATTGTAGTTTTTCCGGGAAAAATTTCCTCTTGATTTGCGACATGTTGCAGGCGTTTATTGGCTTTTTTACTATGACTAAGAGAAAAATATAACTTTAAGTTTTTGTTTTTGAAACTACTGTTGTTTCGATCTTGCAGACGTTGACGGTCCACAACGAACATGACAGTTCGCGAATCGAATTCTGTCATTTTAATAACCACGGACACGCAATTAGTATGCCAGACAGACTCAAGATTGTGTTTTTTAAGTTAGTGAACAGTTTTGGAGACTACCAGCGTTATGTTTTCACTACGTGTGATGGAAGGCAAACAAGTTGCCGAAATGACAGTCAATTCGGTGGAAGAGGAAATGTAATTCGCACATTTAGTAACATGGCTGTGCAAATTAGTGAGTCGAAACTTAATACACTGTTACGTAATAGATTCCTGACTGGGAAAGTGACAAAACGTTACTAAAGCTGATCAATCCGTGTTCATTGCTTCTGAAATCTTCCTCCTATTTCTTTAAGCACAGCTTTTTCATCGATGAAGAAAACCCGGATTGGCTTTATCCACGATAGCATTTAAGAATGGACACGGACAGCTGGCGTTTAACAATACGTAAAAATCCTTGCAGTTTTGGTTTTACCGTCTTTACCATAGCATTGATTCAGTTTTCAGTCATATATTGCTCACAATTTTACAAGTATCTATAAACCCTGTTATGTAAGGGTCTCCCTGCACCTATCTAGAAGGCCCCAATAGAGAAGATGGGGGTAGAAGCAAAGAGATCCTCCCTACTAAAACCATGTGACGTTATTTTTGAAAACATGCGTAACTCTCGGAAAATTTTTCAATGGCCTCAGACAGTCTTTTTTCTTGACAGCGGTCCACTTGTCGTCCAGTGTAGCTGACTGCAGATTTCTTTCAGAACTGCCAGTTTGAGTGCGTCGAGGTCCTCGTTCTTTACAAGTTCGCAGATATTGCTAACACCTACGATGATTGGATGGCTTGGTTTACCCATATCATCCATCACGAAACTTCTAAGAGTGTCAAGGGCCATTTCCGACTCTGCGACCTCGATGTCTTCCTCAGGAATTTCCTCCGCATCAATACCCCTATGACGTAGCGTCGCTGTCTGACGTGAAAACAGGCTGCTGATTTGCTGCGCAGGCCTCCACTCTTCGGGCTTAAACGTGAGCTCTCCGTTTTCATTTCTGAGGGTCTTCATCTCCCTCGCTACCTGCACATGATCGGCCTTGTTTCCAGTTCTTGCAACCTCTTCAAATCTCTTCATCAAGAAGGTCTTGACGTTATCAGTCATTCTGGTGGGTCGTTTGTTATCTTAATGATCAGAGCCTACCCCAATGGTCTAGGGTCATATCCTCTGACAGCGCTGCCACTATCCTCACCTTGCGATGAGGTTGATGGCACATCCGGAGCAAACGTCACCCCTGTCGTAATTCCCGCCCATTTCCTCCTAACGCGGTCATACATGGACTCGCAGTCCACCTCAAGATGGTGCTTGTCCGTGTCCATATGGTTGTCTGCCTCTGCTTGGGTCTTGAACGTGTGGAAGCATCCAGTCTCTTGGCGAGAGTAGATCTTGGACTGGTGCCTGACGCTCTCAACCACACTTCCCCTGTGTGTAGCTTGACCAAATGGCTTTATCAACCTCAGCCCAGTATCTCCTTGTGGTGAAACTCCAAGACCACTATAGGGATGAGGCGTCCAGGGCCGATGTCGGTCGCTTTCCACACACGGATGCCACACTCCTCATACTGGAAATTGTTCAACACACTAATACCTGGTATCTTGCTATCTTTGTTTCTCTCCCTGGTCGTCTCCACCTCGACAACCGCTGCTCTGCACCCTTTGATACCACCACGGGATTCTAGTGCTGCTTTCATATCCTCAGCAGTGACGACGTCGTGCCTTTCGTTAACCCAACGCTTTGTGTGTGCCTTCATAACAGCAGTCTTCCTATCCTGTGGCTCTGAGAAATCATATCGTACTGGCCGGTTCTCACCCCTACTTCTCTAAGACTTAGCAACAGATGCCCACTGTGGTAACATCCAGCGTTGCATGATCGGAGGTAGGCTGTTGTCACAACTGAATACTCCTGTTTGACTTTGCGCAGCAAGTCCTCTATGATTAAAAGAACGGCAAAGCTATTTTGGGAGCAGTTGTTGAAAATGTGTACAAAACACTCGACTTCATGCTTGCTCTCCACTGTTGCTCTAGTGATTACTACAGTGATATGCCAGCTTCTTCCCCTCTAGCCAAAAAATTACTCATCTGTTCTCTGTATTGCACAAGCAGAAACTTCATTGCCCAGTCCAGTATGACAAGACACGAGTTCTCGTCTAGCTTCTGGAGGATATGTTGCTTCAGGAGTACCCGACGGAGTCCCTCGACAGACTGCAACTACACTGGCTGGGAAATATTGGCGTTAGATCATTTACTGGCTGGGATTTTCGTTCAGCGTCTGGCTTGCTAAAAATTGATTTAAAACACTGTCCCTAGCTGGAGAAAACGTGACTTGTTTGTTTATCCTGTCTGTGACTTTTTTGCTCGAAAAAGCAATCAATTAAACTGCTTCCGTTCTGGGAGAAAAAAACGCGCGAGTGAGCTCTAAAGTCTAAAGTCTTCCGCCGTGAGACGATAAACCGCAAGCGGTGGTACTTACTCCCAGCGCCACGCGCTGCAAAAAATTATGCAAATCAACGCAAGCGTGATGCCATGCCCGAAAATGATGGCTCCATTGTCATTAATTGTCATAGATTGTTACGGTTTATCTTTTTCATCAACCAGTAAAAATTGCATAACACCAGCAGCTGTCATTTTCAATAACGTAATAACACTAGTATCTCGAATGGCCAAATCCGTTAAAAACGTTCTTTTCAATGGAACACGGCCGATCTCCAGGATGTCCGCTCTTTTGTCGTTCCAAAAGTCTGAAGAAGCCGTCACTTCAGAAAACCGCTCCTGGCGCTATTGTGCTGCAAGCAGTCAGCAGTTATAAAGAAACCGTGGAAAGCAACTTAAAGGTTGGTAAATTCATTCCTATAATTCTCTTGCTTGCACACGCGGCAGTGATGGTACATAGAACTGGAATCAGTGACACTGTTCGCTTTCTGTTTTACCTTAATTCTTTCATTTATAGACAACTAAATTTTAAAAGGTATCGGTGGCATAAGAACCTAGACTCTAAGGTGTTCATTTACAATCCTCTTTTGCAGTCATTCTGAGTTATTTCGAGGGCTCCGCTGATAAAGGAAAGAAACGAGATCTGCCAAATCTGAGATCTGCTGTGAAAGGGACTTGGCGCAGACAAACAAAGCAGCTGGATAAAGGGTAGGCATAATGTTCTGTTCTAGTCGTCTGCATCGGTGGTCAACTTTTCTCTCTTGATGCTAAAGTAATCAAGTAAGGTGATCTCATTGTACCATACACTCATCGTTTCGCTCATAGCATTTTTGGGTTGCTATAAACCTGCAAATTTGCTTAATCAAAAATTTCCGAAAGTTGCCGGAAGACGAGGGACAATGGTTTGCCCTCTTTTTCAGTCTTATTGGGTACATTAAATGCCTTAATCGTGGTTCAGTACTAGCATAACGAGTTAATGTTTGTCCTCTGGAAAACAAGGGACTATCGCGGGCTGCTCACCGGAAATGGCCGTCAGGTGAATTCATTCCACACTGTTCGCTGACTCTTTGAGAGAAACGCTTTTTATTTTGAGACCCTAAACTTATCAATGTATCGGCGATTCAAGATTTCCCGGAGTTAATTTAAATTTGCAGTCATTCTGAGTCATTTCAAAGGCTGGAGAGAAAAAAAGAACAGAGACTAAGGGAAGACATCTGCCAGATCTAAGTTCCGCTGAGAAAAGGACTTACCAAAGAGACAAAGCAGCTGGATAAAGGGTAGGCATATTTGCTTATATGCGTTAGCTCGGACTGCATTGTTGGACATACAACTATCCTCTCTGATGCTAAGATAAAGGGATCATTGTACCATACAATCAACGCCTAGCTCATAACACTTTTGTATTACTTTAAATCAGTGCAACTTTGCGTGATGGAATTTTCAGAAAGTTGGCTTCGTCCTGGTTACTTGACCGTAGCGAGTGAGCCTTCCAAGCCTGTATGTTGCGCTCACACTCTGTGTACTCGAACCTCAGCCTACCCCTCACCTCTTCTGTCATGTCCGCTTTGTCTTGCATCTCTGTCACCTCTCTAAGTACTCCTTCCAGACTCTAACAGCGCTCACATTCGTAGCAGTGTTGGTGATCACATTCGCTCCTAAACTCCCATGCACTACTGTCAGTTAGTGCTTGGACCGTGCAGTGATCACCGCAATGTTCACCTCGTCCGATGTGTGTCTTGAAATCATTCTTCAAGTACCTTTTTCCATCCTTCAGTAATTTCTGAGTGCATGGCAATCACGATGGTGCCCTGATCTGTTAAGCCCCCCAACATCAAAAATACCTGGTCAAATGCCTCTGTACCCCCTGCAGTGGTGTTGTCAAGTCCCTGAAGGGATTTCTGCATAGAGGCCGAACACACCTCAATCAGTCGGTAGAGAGAACGCTGGCTCGCTGGCTCGAACTCTTGTTCTTTAAAATAGTCTAAATATTTTCTGATGATGCGTGAAGGAATAACGGTCCTAATGACCGCTGGTATGATAATCTTCTCTCCCAAGTCAAGCTTGAGAGCTTTTGTCCCGAACGCCACGTCCTGGACAAATTCTGGTCTTGAGATATATTCAATGAAATGATCCACGTTTTCGTGCTCGATCCTTGTACGGGAACTAGGAATTTCGGGGAGTGGTTGGCCTTTTCCAGCTTCTGTTGCATGCTGGCGAGCCTGATCAATGCGCCATTAAAAAATATATATATAATAAAAAAAATAAAACAAAAAAACAAACAAAACAAACAAAAAACAAAATACAACAACAACAACAAATCAATGCACCATTTGGAGAGCCCAGGGATCATCCCTTGAAGCTCAGCACTTGATAAGTCGTCTGCAAAGAGGGAAAGGATCTGTCGCTTTGTTTGCCAATGACCTGCTTGCTCTAAAATGTCGACAAGACCAGAGTTGGATCAAAACGCTTGCGCTTTCTTTGGTTGTCTCTGTTTGGATCCAAAAGTACCTCCGTTTGTAACGCCTTCCAAACCAGTTCTTCTTGGTCGGGAGTGATGACAGACAATGAGGTCGCTATAGTCTCTTTAGCTTTGCGGATGTAATATCGCTGCTGGGTGTCAGAGACGTCGTCCCAGGTCGTGTTCAGGGTGGACATTACAGAGCTGTACAGACCAACTGAGATGCTGTGGACAGCTTCGTTTAATTTCTGCCGTTTGCTGTTTTGTTCCTCCGTCTCGTCAGCCCATATACTAATCTCTTCTTCTGGTATCGAGACTTGGGACGAATGGGACTGCAAAGAAACTGTTTCTGACGCCTCACCAGTGCTTGACACCTCTGCACACACCGTAACTGGCATTGTGCTCCCCTCACAAACAGTAATGACAGAGAAAGTGGCGGAATCAGACTCCTCGATATCGTCTCCAATCACCAAAGTGGCTGAGTAAGGATCGTGAAGCGTAATAAAATGGATTAGCAAATTGTGAACAAGATTATTAACAATTCCACAAGATCTCCAATACATGTAACTGTGGAAGTTCTATATGTGTTTCCTAGCCGATGCCAAAGGGCGCGCTCGCATTTTTGTTCTCGTTGGTGTCCTCAAGCACTGGTCATTATTTAAGCGTGGTTGAATTTTAGTTAGGACTGAGACCAAGTTGCCATTCAGAAATCGTTCCCGACGCGTGATCGGAAAACTCGGATAAACCGCTATCTTTATAACTAAACACGCCTAAACGATTCAAAACGGCCACCCATTGAAGAAAAGACAGAAAAACCAATAAAGGTACCTTTTATTCATTTTGTTAGTCGCTATAAATATCAGGGCACCTGTGGGGCGCATCAAAAAATCCTCTGATTACTAAGCTATGAATGGCCAATGTGTAGTAGCTTACCTGCTCTCCAGACATGAAACAGCGAGCCTTACGGGATTTGTAGTGTGCTCCGCGGCAGTTGGAACACACAGCTATCATTAAAAATGATAATGATAAATAGATTAACAATACTGACCAGAATGACCATGACGATCACCATCAACGTGAGTCACTCTTACCGTCACCGTAACCATCGTCATCATGGTCATCGTCCTCGTACCCAGCTTAACTAAGGATGGCTGCCCAGTCTTATTAGCCCATTAAGATTATTTCGGGCAGCTATGTGCTCTTTTTATTTTAACTTAGTTTTGTTCATTTAATTTCTAGCTGAGTGCAAATAAAGTCGTTGTTGTTGTTGTCAATCTGGTTTGTGCACTCACGTAACACCAAATTAAAGTGCTGTAATTTCCTTTCATGACAGCTAAAGAAAGGAAGGCGAGTGAAATAATGGGCGGTGGGCGTCCCTTGCAGCCGCCACCCACCTTCCCATTCCCTCTAGGCCCCCTCCTAGTTCCCCTCCTCCCCATTCTCTCCCATTTGAAGTCATTTTGCAGGCAGGGTGCCTGATCAGCAAATTACCGCTTCAGTCCACCTTGAAACACTACTATATTGCCCCCCCCCCCCCCCCTCCGTTCTCATTCAAATACAAAAAAAAAATGGCATGGGGTTACGTCTGGCTTCCTTCCCGTGGCATATTCCAATAAAAATTAAAATTTACGTACTGACCATATGAACAAGCACAAAGTAAAATACGCACCTTCGAAATAAAGTTTTCGTTTGTATTTATCAGTCAAGCCCACCCTGCAATTCTGAGGATTATGGCTGCCGTCTGGCTGCACTCAGTTTGTACTTACCCGAGCCGATGGGAGCTGTGGCATGGTGAAATTGATAAATTTCTTCCGACAAGGTGGTGTTTACGCGGCGCGGTTTCTTAATAGTTTTCCTCGGTCCTCGATGACTTGGATACGAGCATGTGTTGCTCTTTCTGCCAGCCCAGTCTGTAGTTAATTTTTTTTCTATGTCCCGGGCTTATTGTCATTGATATTTTCTCGTTTTCGGTTGCAACAAAGTATCCAGCTCTATTCAGGATCAGGTCAACCTCATTAACGTTTTCGTCTCCGGTTCGCTGTTGCCCTGAGCTCACTCCCAGGCTTAGTAGATGTGCAGTAATGTCTAGCTTACATGCCAACAAGGGCACAATCTGCGACCCCGTGGCGTCCAGACTACAGGCAGAATCAGTAGAACTGAACGAGCGAGTCAAAGTAACATTCATATTGCAAACTGTAACATCAGCTGAATTGGATCAGTGTAAAGAATCGACTACATTTGTCTGCAGATGATAAGATAAGGAATGGAAAATTATCCTTCCTGAAGTGTACTTCTACCAAAAATCAGAACCGCTCAATATTTCAAAGAGTTTGACAAAATGCTCCGGTGAAGTATACTATGCAAAGCCACTGTACTAATCTGAAAAAGTAATGTGTTGCTCTTAGTCATAAATACCTGGAATGTGTCGCAAATTAGTCAAGTGTGAAATATTTCCGGGAAAAACAACAATTATACAAATTAGGAAATTAGGTTAAAGTCGTGAGAAAGCTCACGCGACAGGATTTTAATTTGCCAAATGAGAGTTTGCATATTTTTAAAGACCTTAAGACAGACTAATAAAAAAATAGTTTTGATCTGGAAATAAACTGCTGCACTTTAGAGAAAACCAGCTTTAAAAATTGCTAAAATTCTTCTTACTCACGATAGCCACGAAGTGATGATATTTGCAAGCGCTCCAAGGTAAGTTATTTTTAACCAAATTCGTTTACATCGGAGAAATAAGCTGTTTACAGGCTTGGAAGTATGTACAGCTCGTATAAATGAATAAGGCTAATGCGAAAAACGTAAAATCATTCCTGGATGTTTACCCAAATTTCCCGTCCCACATGACCAAAATAGCACCAAAAACTAGGGGGTGGTCTAAATTCTACGAAATCTATTTTATTTTACTAAAAATACCACCGGTCGTTATCTTATCTGATAGGGAAAAAATGCTGAGAGTTTCGAGGGAATCGGCCGACCTCAGCCCGATCCATGGACCCTGCCTGGTCCCTAGCGACAATGACACTTAAATGGAGACTATTGTGATTATTATCCTTGTTATCCTTTCCAAATATTTTTTCGCAACACGCGGGGTCTAAAGATTGGAGAACATCACTCGGATATTTCCCGGCTTTAGCTGGACATATTAAATCACGTGACGCATTTACTCCAATTGCGTGCGAGCGAAAATATTTCATGGATTATAAAGCTAGGTAATATATGTGACTGGTTGTTAATTTCACATGCTGAGCTCAGTAACTGCTCGCAGTATCGTTATTCGTGATGAATAACCGTTTACCAAAATCTGCCTTTACAACACGTCTGCGATATTAATTTAATTAAAACGCAGAAATTTGAACGTTAAAACGTTTCTAATGATAAGGAAAATTGATGTAACTCTCATATGAAAATACAGACAACTTTCAATTTTGCTACCATTTTTTTATGATAATTACTTAAATAAGGCCCCATCTACACTACGCCGGAGAAATTTGAAAACGGAATTTTCACCCTGAAAACGCATCAAACGTTTTCCGCTCACATTACGCCGGAGAAATATAAAAACGCAAGAATCATCGGTCATTTCTGCTAAAAGTTGGTGGATATTATCTGCATATTGTATTAAATCATCTTCCCTTCATGGTTTGAAAACAATGAAGTAAACAAATTGCTAAAACAGGTCTTAAATAATAATTTTCAAGCAAATAATAATCTTATAGCATGTACCAATGAGAAAACACCCTGTAAGAACACGAATGCTATAAGCTGAACTTCGACAACTCGATAGAAACACAGAGCTATCGATCCAAGCTGTTGACATTATGATGAAGCGGACAAAGGGAGTTTGAATTTTGATCACCGAAATAAATGAGTAACTTTCTTTACTTTTTCCTTCAGTGTTTCCTAAAATTAATAGAAACCATTTTTTATTTCGCGTTCCTATCGGGTTGTAAGAACAGAAGACAAAGTTTGTAGCAGGAATTTCTGTAATTTTTTTCTGTAACCAGAAGTGAAGGTTTGAATGAGAAATGCTCCGGCAACGCGAGCAGCGGGCAATGTATATTCATGACTGCAAATAAAACCTAAAGTGCTCGATAGCGCTCAAATATTAATTCACGAATATTCTGTTGGGTCGAATTCCGGCTTACGGAAATGAGTTAATTTTGCCGCTGAGGCTTTATTTTCTCAGTATTCCAGTTTTTTGATGGTGGTCTTTTATATCTAAAATAGAAATAGTGGTTCCTGTAGATTCAAACTTCTTCATCTACATGAGCTCAAACTCAGTTCGTAAAAAGAAAATGATTAAAAAAAAAAGGCTACATCGTAAACAATAATGCTACACAACAGCTTTATACTGCGATTCATATTCACACAATTTTCTTATATCTATCCTCCTGATGTGCGCAGTATAGAATGGCGTCGAATGGTGAGCGACTAACTAAACCATACTTTTAAAGATAAACAGTTTACATTAAAATATCCCAATACGAGAAAATCAAAGTTAGGTGTCAATCAGGTTTTAAATAACAATTCTTGTTTTCAATTCACATTCTTAAACTGTCTGCGTCATTCGATCTGTCTATTGTTTCAAACCTGTCTTATCTCTGATCAGCATCATTTCATTTTAGAACATCTTTGAATAAAGCACAAATTTCTAGCAATAATTATTATGTTAATTATTATGTATGACTTAAGGAAGAGTTCATATATTTAAAGCGAGAGTTTAAGCAGGGCTAAATAAATTCCAAGTATATCGACCCAGTAATTCTTTTGTAAGCAGCGCTGGTTTTAATTTGCTACCTGGAGTTTGTTTATTAAAAAAAAAAAAAAAAAAACTTCTAGTTTTTATTCTTTTTCATGTTTTCCTTTTCCATGTTGCTGCCGGGTGGGCAGTGTTCGTGTGTTTAAAATGGTAAGACTGTCTGTGGTCTTAAAAACCCAAGATAAGTATATACACAAGGAATCGAGTTGAACTGTCAAGATACCTTCTCTTTCCCATTTTAAAGATGGCTTTTGAGATGTCCTCAGTGTAAGAAAGGTAAGGTTATCTGCGTTAACAAGCTGTCAAAAATACGAACACCGAGAAAAGTTCATCACTATCTTTCTATCCGAGCTTGTGTGGTAAAGATTCGACAAAGTTTGATTTTATTTAAGACCGATTTTTTCAAGAAAAGGTTGTGAATTGACCGTATTATTTTCTAGGACAGAATGGCTATAGACACCTTGTGTCTGTTTGCCTGGAATTTGTTAGCCAGGCGTATTTAAGCAATTGGGAGAGCGCATTTTGATCAAACAAGCGCCATCTTGTTTTGGGCTTAGAGAGGAAGAAGTATCATAGAAAGTAAGATTGAAAAAATCGAACATGGCGGCAAATCTACTCAATCGCTAGCTGGTATCGATAATACGCGCTCCCTCAGTAAAAAGTCGCCATGCATTTTAAAACAATTGCGTTCCAAATGCCATCTTAGGTTCTTGATGGTCTGTGCCTTGTTTCAAAGTTATGCGCGAAGGAAACTGCTTAACGAGATGTATACCGACCATAACGGAAAATATTCCATCACATTGTGGATACAGTGCCATTTACATGGATAAACACGTTAGGTTTTGCACGCTCGGCCCGGTCTTCTTACGCATACGTTTTTCTTTCCCTGCAACCCTGTTTACTGGGAAGCACGCGTTTCCCTGCATGTAGAGGGAGCAAAGTCCATCAAAGATGCGGCATGACATGTGCTTCATTGCTAACTTACGTAATCATATGGTATGATATAATGAAGGTGTCAAGTTTCATCCCCTTAATTTATACCGTAGGTACCATCACGTGACGAAATATTCATCAGATATCGATTATCTCCAACAATCAGTTATTGCCACTTTTCTGTTTTTCTCACGTTACACTAGTGATCAGCTCAGTTATCAGGAATTCATCCTTCCTTATCTCGTTATTAAACCCAGCAGAACTAGCGACTGAGTGATATCATCAACAACATTCAACCATGATCGAATCATCCGGCATTGCCATAGCGACGACACACTCCGTACTTGTCATCATAGACATCGTTGGAAATTTTCTCGTTTGTGCGATCATAAAGAAACATCGAGACATGAGGTATGTTAACTAAAATATCACAGCCACTTTGAAACGTTACTGAGGCTTTACACGACAACTTTATGTAACAGTGAAATAGAAAGTAGTTAGCTTGTGATTAACATAGACTGATTCAAGCATTGGAGAATATTTTATGAACTTCAAATTAAGAGAATTTTATTAAAGTGTTTCAATTTTAAGTTCTTGTATTTATTTTTCATCGGGCGTTAAGAGTTACAACCCAGACAACTCAGACGTTTTCATTGTTTTCAATTAAGCAACATATTTGGGAGCGTTAATTGTTTCCTTGATAAGAAAGTCGACTAGAGCATAGAAATCGCTTCCAATCCAATATGTGGATGTTTTTTGCAGGAAACAAATTAACGTAAAGCCACTTGGGCTGTCCACGTGAGCAAAATTTGCGTCATAGGGGTGCCTTTTTCTGGACCCTCCTAGGATGTAGAAATGATCTAAAAATAATTCAGGAGGGATTACCCTGGGAATAAGGCTTATTTGGAGAATTAATCTTCAGCTTATTTATCATATTTAAGTCCACAGGACTCCCATCAACTATCTACTTGTGAACCTGGCTGTAGCGGATGCCTTGTATTCGACCTTTCTTACACCACAGACTGTCTACATGATCACTCCCACCCACCCAGAAGGAACAGTTTTATGCAAAATAATAACAGGTGGAAACCTCGCCTGGATTGCTGGAACCTCCTCGGTTGCCGCTGAACGATATTATGCAGTAGTCTATCCTACTGGCAGCGTGGGCAAACTTTCCAAGCGTAAACTGAAGGTGCGTCACTGACAAAGATTATTTATTTGTATTAGTATGTACCAAGCCAGTGCATTGTGTTTTTTACGCATTCTGACTGGCTACTAAAACTCGAATAGGCAGGCATTTATGAAAACGGTCTATAAGCAAAATGCTTTTTTTGTTTTGTATTGTAACTGAAGAAGACATTTTGGCAGTCTATGAAGCAGCTGTCCCCATTATTTACGTATTCCTTTTATTTCCTTCCCTCTGGAACTACGGCCTTGAATACAAACCTCCATCTGTCTTCTTCGTCTTCTCTCAGCTAGGTCATGCTGAAAGTCCTTAGCTTCGCTTTCAGAATTCGTGTCCATGCCAGAGCTGGTCTTCCTTTGTTCCTCTTCTCCTGATGGCTCCAATCCAAGGTTTGGCGGGTGACGCCTGTCTGCTCTCTGTGTAGGGTGCGTAAGATCAATTTCCACCTTCTGTTCTTGATGGTAACGGTGATGGGCTCCTGCCTGATTTTTCGCAGGAGTTCTTGGTTACGCTCTGGTCAACAAAACCTTCCGAGAGAAGCTAAAGGGAATGATATGCTGTAGCTGCACCAGCTTCACGGGATCCACACGAACTCGAGTTTTACCACAAAATTTAACCTACACGGCAGGGACATCATCTTTGGAGTGATCAAAAAATCAAAAACACTTCTTCTTTTATAAAACTTTAAAGTAAAAAGCTGTTAAAATTGAGTCTTAACGTTTTCGATCATCATCATCATCATCATCATCAACACTCTGATGATGATCAAACAGATCGAAAACTTTAAGACTCAATTTTAACAGTTTTTTACTTTAAAGTTTTATATTTTACTTTTATCAGCGAAATGTACATACTTCTTCTTTTAATGCTACTTTTTTTATACTTAAAGCAAAATGTGACGGCATTATACATATTGGAGAATAAAAGTTATCATAAATCTTAGCACTTTAACTTGCCTTGCGAGACAGCGATTCTCCTCTTCCCTGATCAGCAGGATAAGGGAATCTCTCACAGGGTAGGCAACTTTACCGGAGTATTACCTTTAATCTTTAATCGCTAAATTAAAGAATTGCAATAACCTTTCACAGATCCGGCAGGAAGGTTATAGCAATTCTTCAATTTAGCGCCAGGAGGGGCTATTTACATTTGGTAGTTTAAGGGAGCTCGCTTATTGGAAGAGGCGACGTTTATTCGTTTTTCATATATATCACAATGTAGCACAGTACTTTAATGAAAAACAGAAACTTTAACTCAAGAACTTGGATAACGTTCAATACAGCATTCAGAGTTCATTCATAGTTCATTAATCTAATCGGTCTGTTCAATTTTAATGCCTCGAATGTCACTGTCGCTTTGGGTACGCTTAGCTTGTATAAAGAGGTTGCTGAATTTAGAATAGGGGGAGTGCTTAATAGGTGGTTATTGTAGCAATCTACGGGTATGTACATTACATAAATAACCCGGAGACCATTGGTCTTGATTCCATTCAAGTCTGGATTTCTTTTTAGGCTTAAATATCATCACAGCTGCTTAAGTTGTGTATGTAAGAGCTGCATGATCATTCATGTTTTTGCATTAATTAGCGTCTATTATTTGTTCACGAGCACCTGAACCCTTCTACGTTATTATGGGTAGCCATCACCCCTATCAGTTTTGTTTTTAATTTATAACAATAATTATTTTAATAGATTGTTTCTAGATCTGGGGTGAAATAAAAATGTCTGTTGTATTTTTTGTTGTTCTTGTTGCATATTGTCCCTGCTTCTGTATGTATAAACAATAGCTTCCATTTGGTGCGAAAAAATGCTCGAAATTTTTTCCGTGGACATTATCTGTTCAGCGGAGGGCAACAGCTCTCGAGCTCCGAAATTGAAGTTCGAGGAAAACTGTGAGTTCCGAGGAACAGATATTGTCCAAGGGCAAATATCCGCTCAGTTTTTTTGAAGTTAATGGTTGCAACTGCGCTTATTATCCTTATTATCCTTCCCTTAAATATTTCCTATAATATTTCATTTGTATTTCCTTTACTATTTTTCTCAACACGTGTGATCTAAATTGGAGAATATCACTCGGATATTCCCCATTTTTGGCTGGGCATATTCAGTCACGTGACGCGGTTGTACCAATCGCGTTCGAGCGAAAATATTTGATGAATTATAAAGCTAGGTAATATATGTGATTGGTTGTCAGTTTCACATGCTGAGCTCAGTAACAGTTCGTAGTATCGTTATTGGTGATTGAATAACCGTTTACTAAAACCTACCTTTACAATACGTCTGCAATGTAATTAAAAGGCAGAAATTGACGCGTCAAAACGTTTCTAATGATAAAGAAAATCGATGTAACTCTCACATGAAAATACAGACAACTTTCAATTTGCAGTGCTACCTTAATTTATGATAACTATTTAAATAAGGCCCCATCCACACTACGCCGGAGAAATTTGAAAACGGAGGTTTCTCCCTGAAAACGCATCAAATGTTTTCCGCTCACATTGCGCTTGAGAAATTTGAAAACGCAAAAAACAAATTTGAGACATTTGAGACATTTGTATTTAAGGAAAACTTGGGAAGGGAAATCACATGATTATCGTGACATCATCGCTTTCGAAAAGCTCTGTTTTCAAAATAATTTCCCTTCAAGCTAAAGCGCAATAGAGGCGTTTTGAAAGTCCTCCGGTTTGAAAAGCGTTTTGGGAAAGCTTCGTTTTCGAGATGGACTAGTGTGGAAGGTAAGCCTAACCGTAGAAATAAAGCTGCCTTTTCAAATTTCTCCGGTGAACGGGGCCTAATATAACGAGCACCAGGTGGTAAGCACGTGGTCCAAGTTGCATAATTTTTTTACGATGGTTAGTGAACTGTTGTCCTTCATAATCCTTTTCTTTCGATGTTACGAGTAATATTTGTTTTTTGGATTAGCTGCAACAGTACCGTTCAACTTCTTCGATTCTCCGACAGTGAAGCGTTTTAGGCAAGATTGTCATTTTGCATTTTTATTTCCAAGTTTCCAGATATTTTATTAGTAGGTGTTCAAATATTTAAAAAAAAAATTGCTAAAAGTTGGTGGATATTATCTGCACATTGTTAAGTCATTTTTTCAAACGGCGTGAAAACAATGAAGTAAAAGAATTGCTAAAACATTAGAAATTAATTTTCAAGCAAATAATAATCTCATAACATGTAACAATGACGAAACACCCTGTAAGAACACGGTCGCTGAAAGCAGTGCTTTGACAACTCGATAAAAACACAGAACTACCCAAGCTGTTGACATGAAGCGGACAAAGAGAGTTTGAATTTTGATCATTCAAATAAATGATTGGATTTGTTTTCCTTTTTCTCCAGTGTATTCTAAAATTAATGGAAACTATTTTCGTTGCGTTCCTATCGAGTTGTAAAAACACAAGCAGAAGTTTGTAGCAGGAATTTCTGCGGTAGAGTTTTCTGTAACCAGAAGTGAAGGTTTGCATGAGAAATGATGGGCCAACACGAGCAGCAGGCATTATATATATATATATATATATATATATATATATATATATATAATAAACAATGGTATAAAGACTTTAAATATATATATAATAATTGAATAGGATGAGCAGGGAAGTAATTACAACTAACTGCCTCATTTTATCTCACCAACCTATTCCTTTCGGAAGGCGATTCACAGTGATTTCTGACAAATATTTAATAGTAGTGTATGATGGGAACAGAAATCGAAATCACAAAGAAATGAGTGAAAAGAGAGAGGTCCTTCCAATTCCGCTGAATGGCGGGGTTGGTTCAGTGGCCTAGTGGTAATGCATCTGACCGGTAACCAGGAGACCCGGGTTCGATTCCCGGCTGAACACATTTTCACTCATTTCTTTGTTGTTTCGATTTCTGTTCCCATCATACACTATATATACTATATATATGTATATATATATAGTTAATGAAAGAACCAAGGACGGGCAACTTCTGAATGACATTTTCATTGGAAGAAAAACTTTTTATGCCCTGAGCGGGATTTGAACCCACGTCCCCCTGATTACCGGTCGGGTGTGATCACCACTACACTATCAGAGCAACCGTACTGGCTACACGGCCAATCTAGATAGTGAATGGAGATTTTACGTGGTTCTCCCGGGCCAATGTTTTTCTCCAACTAGATGACACTGGATCGACAGGAACGACGATTCACAGGCGGACGAGAGAGAAGGAGACAATTTAATTACAAGTTAAGTGGTCTCTCGAGCCAACAGCGCATGTCTGCCCACAGGAGGATCACAAATGGATTCACAGTCCAAGCCTCGGTCAGACGTAGTTAATTAATGAAGTTAATGAAAGAACCAAGGACGGACAACTTCTGAATGACATTTTCATTAATTTGTATATATATATATATATATATATATATATATATATATATATATATATATAGTTAAGTGTAAGATGAGGCGTCATGAAGCAAACTTCTAACTGTTCCGGCTTTTAATGCGACGTTTCGGCCTTCGGCCTTCTTCAGATTGGAACAATATTTACAAGTTAAAAAATAAAACGTTAAAAATCCTAGTAAGTTTACAGATTTGCATGTATATATATAAGATCAGAAAAATGTAAATATAATTACGTAATGCTATACAACCTGAAATAATAGATTACATAACAGGCTAATGTCAACTTACAAGAACGCGCCGGGTGATAAAATTACAACAATGTATCTGCGAGCGCCTTAATTACTAAGTGTATAATAGTCAGTCTAATTCTGTATTGTAACAAGCTAATGGCAGCTTACAAGAACGCGCAAGTGATGAGATTCCAACAATGTATCTGCGAGCGCCTTAATTACTAAGTGTATAAGTGTATAATAGTCAGTCTAATTATGTATTGTAACGGACGCGATTTTTGGATCTAAATTCCCGTCTTTTATTAAGACCATGAGGGCTGAGCGTAAATAACTGGGAGGTCCAATAGGCCTCTCTGGTCAATAACAACTTATCAATATACGCAGCAACCCCCTGGCTAGTAATTTGTTCGCTGACGATAAAATTAATTTCGGAAATTTCGTGCCTAGTACAATTAAAATGGACTGCAAGCTCACACGTCTTTTTGTTGGTGAGCATGGATGATTTGTGATTGCGAAAACGTACTTTAAATTCTGTTGTGGTGGAACCTACATACTGCAATTTGCATTTATTGCACGAGGCCAAGTAAACAACGTTTTTGGAAGAGCAAGACAATTTTTGCTTTATCTTGTAGACTCGGCCTGTGGAAAAGCTTTTAAATTTGGAATCTTGAATTAAAAATTTTTTGCAAAGATCACAACGAGTACAACATTTGAAGCACCCTCCCATTTCGTTCTCTGCCTGGTTTGCTCCGTTGTCGCCACGAAATTTAGATGGTGCTAAAATATCTTTGAGATTTTTGGTACGGCGATATGCTGGAAAAATCGATTTAGATGGAAAAATTTCAAGTAATTCGGGCGACGATCTCAGAAGATGAGCATGTTTCTTGATAACTCTCTGAATATCAGGCAGGATAGGATTGTAGTCAACAACTAACGGGAAAACTCTCTTGACAGGCTTGGCTTTTTTCTTAAGCAATTTTGATCTCTCAATACTAAGCGCTTTGTCGAATTGTTTGTCTACTAAAGCTGCATTATAGCCCTGGGACTTAAGATACCCTTTGTATTCAGCACACCTCTTGTTAAGAAAATCGTCAGAGGAACAATTACGTCTAATTCGTAGAGCAACCACATAGGGAATAGCCCTTTTACAATGTGCCGGATGAGAACTTGAAAAAGGTAAATAAAGGTGACTATCTGTAGGTTTAGCATAAATATCTGTCTTAATAAAACCTTCCTGGAGGTGCAAAGTGAGATCCAAGACATTGAGGGTATGCTCCGAATAAACCAGCTCAAACTTGATGGTGGGATAAAGAAAATTGATGTATTCAGTAAACTCTAACAATTTAGGTAAACCATGTGGCCAAATGTCGAAAACATCATCTCTATAGCGCCACCATAACATGGGTTTCACGGCACCTTCAGATTTAACTTTCTCATCAATGAAACCCATTGCCAAGTCGGCATAACTACAAGCGTTTTTGGGCCCCATGGCTGTACCGTGTTTTTGCACAAAATTTTTTCCAGAAAATTGACAATTGTTGGTCTGGAGACAAATTTCAATAGCCTCTACAATGCAATCGGTTGATGGAAACTTATCAGATCTAGAATCAAGAGCTTTTCTAACAGCTGAAATTCCTAATTTATATATATATTATATATATTATATACATTTATATATATATATATATATATATATATATGTAGGCAGAATAATATGGTTTTCCAAACGGTGACTTCCAGTAGAAGGATCAAAAGATACCGTGCTTCAATGTGAATTTTAGTTAAGTGTAAGATGAGGCGTCATGAAGCAAACTTCTAACTGTTCCGGCTTTTAATGCGACGTTTCGGCCTTCAGCCTTCTTCAGATTGGAACAATATTTACAAGTTAAAAAATAAAACTTTTAAAAATATAAATTTTTTAAATTTATTAATTCAATTCATAATTAACTACGTCTGACCGAGGCTTGGACTGTGAATCCATTTGTGATCCTCCTGTGGGCAGAGATGCGTTGTTGGCTCGAGAGACCACTTAACTTGTATATATATATATATATATATATATATATATATATATATATCTTATTAAACCCTGACGCGCTCGATAGCGCTCAAATATTCACAAAATGTTGCGGAGGGTTAACCGGCCGGCTGACCAAAATGTGGAAGTTTTGCCGCTGAGGATATCTATTTTTTTTAGTACTCCAGTTTTTCTATGGTGGTATTTATATCTAAAATAGAAATAGTGGTTCTTGCAGATTTCAGCTTCTTAATCTACATGAGTTCAAACTCAGGTAGCGAAAAGAAAATGATTTTAAAAAGGCTGCATCGTAAACAACAATGCTACACAGAAGCTTTATACTGCAATTCATATTCACGCCATTCTGCTATAACTGTCCTCCTGATTCGCGCAGTATAAAATGGCGCCGAATGGTGAGCAATAAACTAAACCATACTTTTTAAGATAAACAATTTAAATTAAAATATCCCAACACGAGAAAACAATGATCGAAATCAGGTGTCAATCAGGTTTAAGATGACAATTCTTCTTTCCAATTCACATTATTAAACAGTCGCCGTCATATCTCCTATCTATTGTTTTAAAACTGTCGTTTATCTGATCAGCATCATCTCATGTTAGAACATCTTTGAATAAAGCATAAATTTCTAGCAATAATCATTATGTTTATTACTATGTATGAAATAAGGAAGATATCATGTATTGAAAGCAAAAGTTTAAGCAGGGCTAAATAAATTCCAAGTACATACGCATCGACCCAATATTCTTTTTTTTTTTTTTTTTTTTCTTAATTTGCTACCTGGAGTTTGTCTATTATTTTAAAAGAAAAATTCTAGTTTTTAATATTTTTCATTTCTTTTTTTTTTTTTTTTTTTTTTTCTTTTTTCATGTTGCTGCCAGGTGGGCAGTGCATGTTTATATGTTTAAAATGATAAGACTGTCGGTAGTCTTAAAAAACCCAACATAAGTATATACACAAGGAATCCAGTTGAATTGTCAAGAGACCTTCTCTATGCCATTTTAAAGATGACTTTTAATATGTGTTCAACGTGAGAAAGGTAGGGACATTTGCTTCTCACAAGCTGTCAAAAATAGCAACACTGAGAAAAGCTCATCACTATTATTCTATCCAAGCTTGTGTGGTAAAGATTCGACAACGTTGGATTTCATTGAAGACCGTTTTTTTTTTTTCACCTGATTCAAGAAAAGGTTATCAATTGGACGCATGATTTTTTAGGACAGAATGGCTATAGCCGCCTTGTTTCTGTCTGTCTGGAATTTGCTAACCAGGCGTATTTTAGCTATCCAACAGAACCACGCGGCTTAGCGGGGCAGAGCGCTATAGCCTGGTAGCTAGCAAAAAAAAAGCCGTCTGTTACACCGGTTAACTTATGAGAGTGAGGGAGCGCATTTTGATCAAGCAAGCGCTATCTTCTTTTGGGCTTAGAGAGGAAGAAGTATCTAGACAGTAAGATTGAAATAATCTAACATGGCGGCAACTCTACTCAATCACCTAACGTTTATAATTTACGCTCCCTCAGAAAAGGTCGCCATGCAATTTGAAACAATTGTGCCTCAAATGCCATCTTAGGTTGTTGATGGTCTGTGCCTTGTTTCAAAGTTATGCGCGCAGGAAACTGCTTAATGAGATGTATAACGACCATAACGAAAAATGTTCCATCAAATTGTGGATACGGTGCCATTTACATGGATTCACACGTTAGGTTTTACACGCTCGGCCTGGTCTCCTAACGCGTTCGCTTTTCTTTCTCTGCAATTTTGTTTACTCGATGTACATGTGTCCCTGTAACGGGAGCAAAGTCCATCGAAGATACAGCGTGATATGTCCTTCGTTACCAACTTACGGGATCAGAAAATCATCATAAAAAAACTTGAACTAACGTAAACATATGGTGTGATGTAACGAAAGTATGAAGTTTCAGTCCCCTTAATTTACATTCAAGGTAACATTACAAGACGAAATATTCATCAGATATTCAATAATCAGTGCTTGGCAGTTTTGTTTTTTTTCTCACATGTCAAGTATTCACAAATAATCATCTAGTTATCAGGAATTCACCCTTCCTCACCTCTTCATTAAACCTAGCAGACCTCGCGACTGAGTAACATCACCAACAACTGTCAGTCATGATAGAATCATCTGGCATTGCCATAGCAACGGTACACTCCGTACTTGTCATCGTAGATATTGTTGGAAATTGCCTCGTTTGTGCGATCATAAAGAAACATCGAGACATGAGGTATGTTGAAACTAAAATAACTAAAATATCACAGCCAGCTTGAAACACTACTGAAGGTTTTTACAGCAACTTTACATAGCAGTGAAATAGAAATTGGTTAGCTTGTGGTTTACATAGCTTGATGTGAACATGGGAGAAAGTTTTTAAAGTTCTTCGATTACATGTTCACATATTTGAATTTTCACCTGGTATAAGAAGTACAACTCAGGCACCTCAACCGTTTTCAACTAAACAATGCATTCGAAAAGGTTAAAATTAGTTATTTCCTTAATACGAAAGTCCATTGGAGAATTTACATTCTTAGCAATATTTCTAATGTCCACGGTTCTTGTACATTCGCACAAGTAGATAATATTACCATGCTTCTGTCCAGGTCAGCCATTCTTCTGAAGTTATGCAAGAAAAAATGAAGAGTGAGAGAGTAAGTCACTCATAAAGGCCTTCTTCTTAAGGTAATCCCGATCAGAATATTTCTAAACATCGCTTGCGTTGATGCAGCCTGCGTTGATATTTTTGTACAGGATAAAAACGAGTGAAAATCAGCTATTTGGGCTGTGTACCTGAGCAAAAACTGCGTCACAGGAGTGCCTTTTTCAGACCTCCAAGGGATTCCGAAACCAGGAGTGATCTAAAAATAACTTGAGATGGATTAACTCGCGTATATTTGAAGGACTTTCTCTTTTACTCTTCATCTTCTCCTAACTGAAGTATGTATGTATTTATGATACTCCACAGGATTCCCATCAACTATCTACTAGTGAATCTGGCTGTAGCGGATATGCTGTACGCGACCTTTATAACCCCCAACACTTTCCACGGGCTCACTTCCACCCACACAGATGGGATGGCTGGTGCAGTTTTATGCAAATTGATGACGGGTGGAGGCTTGGCATGGATTGCTGGAATTTCCTCGGTAGTCACTTTGATTGCAATTGCTGCTGAACGATATTTTGCGGTAAACTATCGTGCTGGTAACATTGGCAAACTAACCAAGCGTAAACTAAAGGTGCGTCACTGACAAAGTGTGATTATTAGTAACTAGAGTGATTATTAAGAAGAAACGTGTTTTTAGTACGTCTACGCAGATGATTAATAGTATGAAAAAGAAAACTGAATCGGTACATTAAGCATAACACGTTCCTATTTCAGATGATCATTCCCGGTTCGTGGATCTTTTCATTGATAGTCCATATACCTCTGTTCCTGGCCTTAAACGTAAAGGACAATTCCTGTGTGTGGATGGTCGAAGAATGGATGCCAAAAGCCTATTCTTTGAACTGGTCAGCCATTGTAGCTGTAGCCATGGCAATAATAGGTGGGTTGTATTCCAGAATAGTGTACACCCTGTGGCTAAAACGAGATCCTGAGAATCAACTCACTTTCCAACAGAGGGCGAGTATTAAACAAAGAAGTTCAATACGTGAACATTTTTCTTTTAGTCAATCTTAGGATGTTGGCGGGAAAGAAAATTCGGAGCATTTCTTCCTTTCTAGTCTATGGATATCAAGAGGTAAGCCTTAATGAAAGTTCTCCCCGTACGCCAGTTTTGATCTTCTTGATCTTCTATGGGTGCCCTAACTGAACTTTTCCGCGTACCAAGGCCTCGCCAGCTAAGGAGGGGGGGGGGGGGGGGAGAGGGTGGGCAGCTATTTCGACAAGAACCGTAATGATCATGACAGAATGTGGTTGGCACATTATGTTCAAGTATCACGCTCTTTTTGTGAGAGTAAGATCGTCACAGTGTGACTGTGACATCATGTCTGACATTCGCGTTGTGACGGACAACAAAAGGCCCATCGATTTACAAAATTCAACTCATGATGATAGACAAAATTTGATATAGAGATCGTAATCCTCACCTGTGACTGACGTTGTCAATAACTTAATTGTCCCTGTGATATTTTGATTGAAACATTGTCATTAATATTGCGATACTATGACACCATTTGCAGGCCTTTTTTTGACAATTTACTTTCAAATTATGTAACGATGTTATGATGTCATAGGCCCATCGGGCTTGCGCAGTAGAATGAGATGTATCCCGGATGTAGTCGTTGTTGTATTACGGCTAGTAATGGCGGGCTTTATGAGCTTCATTAAAACCGGTGTGTTAGCATCGTTTAGTCTCGTTTAGACTACGCTACGTGGTGTCAGAAGTGAAACACTTATAGTACTGTCGCTCGTGGCCTCGCCGGAAGCCAACTTGGTGAGTTTTTTGAAGTATTTTCGGTGAACTCTTCCGTCGATATCTCTGTGCAAGTGTTATGCCTACCATGAGTGAAGAAGGTGGTGGCGCTTCGGGTACACAACCCTCGATGATAACTGTTCCTGTGAATATACCGCTTCCAGAAAGGATGGATTTAAGCGGTGGAAATCTTCCTGTCAAATGGCAACGATTCTCTCGAGCGTGGTCTAATTACGAAATCGCGGCTCAGCTAAAAGACCCCGAAAACCCGGGCAGGAATAAGGAACGACGGGCAGCCACGTTGCGTACGTGCATCGGTTCTGATGCATTAGACGTCATTGATGCTATGGAGTTTGAGAACGAAGACCAAAGAAAAGACCCGGAAGTGATCTTAGAAAAGATGAAACAATACTGCATTGGGGAGTGCAATGAGACCTATGAAAGGTATGTGTTCAACCGTCGGGACCAAGAGTCAAATGAATCAGTTGATGCTTATGTCACCGCATTACGAAAATTAGCGAAGACATGCAACTATGGGTCATTAACAGACTCACTTATTCGTGATACAATGGTGGTGGGCATCAATGACAATTCTGCTCGTAAGAAATTCCTGCAGACAAGCAAGCTCACTTTAGGACAATGTATAGACATCTGCAGATCTTCGCAGACATCAGCAAGGCAGACAAGGCACCATCCTTTCACGAAGAAGAACTGCCCTGCATGGGGAACATCTTGCAAGAATTGTGGCAAGCCAAACCATTTTGCGGCGTGTTGCCAAGAATCTAAGAAGAAAGTGCTGTCTGTGGATTACACATCCAGGGATGAGGAGTATGAATATGTGGCCGAGATTGAAGTGAAAGAGATGGTTAATGCACTAGCCTCCAGTCGTTCCCCTAACAAAGTTTTTCCCACCCTACTGGTCAATGGAAACCAGGAAAAGTTTCAGTTAGACAGTGGATCAACAGTAACCATCATGACTGATGAGACAGTGTTAAAGCTCTGTGGCCAAAACGGCTTGAGTGAATTGGAAGAAACCCCCGTGACCCTGGTAATGTACAACCAGTCAGAGGTCAAACCCTTGGCCAAGAAGCGATTCAAAGTCATCAACCCCAAGACCAATAAGAAATACAGCATTGAGTTTCATCTTGTTCATGGTGATTGTAAATCCATTTTGGGCTTGAGGGCCAGCGAACACCTTCAGCTGGTAACAGTCAGCAGCCAGAATATCCTTTCTGTGGAGTCAAGCGGTGTGCAGGAGAAAAGTCCCAAGGTGGAAGACTACATTTCGCAGTACACCGACGTGTTCACTGGAGAAGGCAAACTAGAAAGGCTACTCCACCTGGAGATAGACAAGAATGTCCAGCCAGTCCAGCTACCTACACGGAAAGTCCCCATTGCCCTCAGAGAGCCACTAAAACAAGAACTGGACAGATTGTCAAATATTGGAGTGATTCTGAAGGTTGATACACCTACGAACTGGATTTCAGCACTTGTGGTCACAACAAAGAAAAATGGCAAAGTTAGACTGTGTATTGACCCGAAACCATTGAATGAAGCTTTACAAGGAAATCATTACCCCTTACCTACAATAGATGATGTGCTGCCTCTGTTATCAAAGGCCCGTGTGTTCACGGTATTGGATGCAAAAAAGGGGTTCTGGCACATACAGCTGGACGAGCCAAGTAGCTTTGCTACTACCTTTGTCACACCCTGGAGACGCTTTCGGTGGCTTCGCTTGCCATTTGGTGTATCCCCAGCTCCAGAGGAGTTTCAGAGGAGGATTGATATTGTACTTGAAGGCCTACCAGGACAGAAGGCTATAGCAGGTGACATCCTGGTGTTCGGAGCAGGAGACACCGATGAGGAAGCACTCAAAGATCATGACCGAAACCTGCGAGAAGTGTTCAACCGCTGTCGGCAGAAGGGCATCAAGCTCAACTCAGAGAAGATACAGTTCAGACAGAAGCAAGTCAGCCACATGGGTCACATCATATCCTCGGAGGGTCTCCGGGCTGATCCAAACAAGCTGAAAGCCATCAATAAAATGCCGCCTCCTACGGACAAGGAAGGTGTCCAAAGAGTACTAGGCATGATAAATTACGTGCAGAAATTTGCTCCCAACCTAGCAGATTTGGCCAAACCACTGAGAGAGCTTGTCAAGAAGGACAATGAGTTTGTCTAGAACAAAGAGGTTCATGGTCAGTGTCTAGATCAAGTGAAGCAGGTTCTAACTCAGGCACCTGTGCTCAAGTTCTTCGACCCCCAAAAGAAGACCGTACTCCAGTGCGACGCCTCTATGAGTGGTCTTGGAGCATGCTTGATGCAGGATGGGTACCCTGTGGGGTATGCCTCCAGGGCTCTGACGCCTACTGAGACTAATTACGCTCAGACAGAAAAAAGAACTATTAGCAATTGTCTTTGGAGTTGAGCGATTTGAGGGCTATGTCTATGGCAGAAAGACCTTTATTGACACTGATCACAAACCCCTGGAGTCTATTATGAAGAAAAGTCTATTGAGTGCACCAAAGCGATTGCAGAGAATGCTGTTGCGTCTACAGAAATTTTATTTAGAGGTTTCCTACAGAAAGGGTACAGAGATGCACATGGCTGATCCACTAAGCCGAGCTTACCTTCCCCTGGTTAAACAAGACACAGTTGGCACCCAGGAGGTATGGAATGTTGCTGACACAAGATCACCAGCAGAAGTTGAAACTGAGAATATAGACACGGCAGAGTCTGTGCCCATTCAGAAACTAACCTTGCAGGAAATCAAAAGTGCCACTGAAGTTGATGCAGAGCTCCAGGCATTAGCTCCTATTATCACACAAGGCTGGCCAGAGAGAAGGGCTGACGTACCCTCCCAGTTGCAGGTCTATTTTCTCTTCAGAGAAGAGTTGTCAATACAAGATGGTGTGTTCAAGGGTGAGCGCATTATAGTACCATCTAGCCTCAGGCAATGCATAATGGATAAAGTACATGCCAGTCACCTGGGCATTCAGGGGTGCCTCAGGAGAGCCAAAGAAGCCTTCTACTGGCCAGGCATCTACAAGCAAATCACAGAATTCATCTCAAGGTGCAGCATTTGCAACAGCTACAAACCAGAGCAGCAGAAATAACCTCTGAAATGTCACGAAATACCTACAAGACCATGGCAGAGCATCTCAGCAGACCTGTTTGAGCTCAATGGCACCTAGTACTTGATTACAACTGACTGTTATTCTAATTTCTTCGAGTTGGATATACTGACGTCTACGACAGCCAGAGCGGTTATTAACAAGCTGAAACCTCATCTGGCAAGATATGATCTCCCAGACCGACTCACCACAGACAACGGCCCACAGTTCGACTGTGCTGAGTTTCAGAAGTTTGCAGCCGAGTACCAGTTTGAAGACGTTAAAACACTTGTCGGGAACTCCTGGGCAATCTTGCGGCTCGTTAGGTACAAGCGCGGACTATTGACAACTATGCTCGATCGCGCACATCGCCTGTCTTCGTCATGGTCCTACTTCACTGAGGAGTGCGAACGACTGAAGTCTGTTTTCTCTAAACTGAAATATCCCAAGCACCTTGTTGACTCCACTGTCAAAACCTTCCTAAATTTAAAGGTCGCTGACCAGCCCTCATTACGGTCCAGATCTACGACAGAAAACACTACTCGGGTTGTCATACCCTTTAAAGACCAGGAGTCTGCTAATATCGTGAAGACACAGTTGGAAGATCTCAGTGTGAAGCTGCAGACCAGTGTTCAACCAGTGTTTACGAGCCGCAAGATTGCCCAGGAGTTCCCGACAAGCGAACCTAAGCCTCAGCTCATTGATCAACAATGCGTTGTGTATAACTTCAAGTGTGACCAGTGCGATGCTGGTTATGTCGGTTACACCCGTGGCCATCTGTTCGTACGCGTTGATGGACATAGAAGCAAGACCTCGTCAGTACGCAATCACTATGATAGTAGACACGCAGGCAGGATTCCGGATGACCTTCGCAATTGTTTTAGCGTGTTGAAAAAATGCCACAACAAGTTTGATTGTCTCATTAATGAGATGTTACTCATTAAACAATTACGACCGTGTTTAAATGTACAATCAGACTCAGTTCGCGCTAAAGTCTTTGTCTAACTTATGCAAATTAGAAACTCTGACCTCTTAGTTACCCTTGAAATCGCATATTTAATTAGTTTCCCTTGACAATGGCGCCAAGATGTCGCCGAAACGTCGGATTTATCTATCGTTAGTTTTTGCCTGTAAATGCTTTAATGCTGGCTTAATGCCATGTTCTATCTTCTGCAATCGTCTGCGATCGTCTGCGATCAATTGTGATCGTGCGATCATATGGAAACCAAAGTTGTGCGATCTGCGATCGAAACGTATCCATAATATTTTGAATTTCGTCCCATAATTCAACGCTTCTTTGCAACAAAGCAACCGCTTATTTGTTGTAAACATGGCTGGCGTTGAACAAGGTAACGTTAGTAACGAGAAATTTATGGAGGAGGTTGCGCGATATCAGTGCGTTTACCACCGTAACAGTAAAGATTTCAAAGACAAAAACAAAGAGGCTAACTGCTGGCAAGAAAAGGGGGAGAAATTTAATTTATCGGCGGCTGAAGCGGAGGTCAAATTCCGCGACATAAAAACTGCGTATGGTCGTTATCTGAAGCGATTGAAAACGCTACCTTCTGGATCGGGGTGACATGCAGTGCCAAGGGAATTTCGAAATAGGTCGACTAATTAAAAGAAGAAATAAATTTGCTTGCAGCAAAATTTCCTCCTCGACGTCCGCCATATTGTTTGCTGCGATTTTCCCGCCAGCACAACGCGCGTGTAATTTTGACAGTTCCTTTGTCTGAAATGTATGCAGCAGTCGGCTCTGCGATCGCCTGCGATCGTCTGCGATTATATGGAAACAACTTTCTTTGCGATCGTCTGCGATGTGCGCTTTGCGATCCGCGATCTTCTGCGATCGTCTGCGATTATGTGGAAACCAGCCTTTACGATGTAGCCCTTTAAATCGTTTTCCTTCACGAATACGTTTTTGTTGTTTATAGATTCAGAAGTTTGCTAATATTTTCATTGAACCCTGTCGTGGCTGATTTGTGGATAAATACTGGCGATTTATCAACATGAAGTTGATGTGGGTAAATGAACCGCGTAACGACTTCGTGCACGTGACGTTTCTATCGGGCAGCTGACATTTCGAGCCTTTCTTACGAACAAAGCCATCTTTTAATCTATTAAAAGCACTTAACGACTGGGGCTAGTCATTAAACATGGTTTTCAATTTCCTCGGATATTCCCCAGTTTTCAGTCACGTGAAGCGTTTAGAACAATCGTGAGCGAGCAAAAACACTTAATGAATGATAACTCTAGATATTTTGTAGTCACCAGTCCAGCGCGATCGCATCATTTCTGTCTACGAAATACGGAAGATAGATAATGTTGGCCAACATTGACGCGGAAAGTGAAACAAAAACTATTGAACAAGCCAATAAAGTATTCAACGAATATCTAAAAACAAACTTGTTGAAGAAAGTGATGGGGAGACAAAGCTTTTAGTAATGAATGAAAGCTTTGTTAAGTTTTCAGGTTAAACTGGTTTCGCAATAAATGCGATGAATAAAGAAACTTGTTTGCCGGTTTGAATATTCTTCGGCGCGCATAATTATCACAGATCTCGTATTTCTCACATTTACAAGGTGCTGCGATCGCTTTACTTTGCTTGTGTGGTATTTTTGAGAAAATGACGTCATTTTCTCAAATTCTCAACCAAAATTAACTTGGAACAAGGAAAATTAATTGAGGCCATAGATTCTCGGAACTAAAGGTCCAAGAAAACGTGAGTTCTAATGTTCGTAATAGATTGAAATTTGGCAAGGTATGTAGGAATTAAAGACCTATTGTGTAAGAAAATGTAAAAATTGGATATCGAAAATTTGCACATAGTGACACTTTAATATAATATGCAGATAATACCGACCAACTTTTGTTAAATTTCTGATATTTTAAAAGCTATTGTTATAATGTCTAGAAACTTGGAAATAAAATTGAAAACTGATATCTTACCTTAAGAAACGCTTAACGGACGGAGAATCGGAAGAGTTGAACGATAATTCTGTTCCCAACCCAAAAACCCGATATCACTGCATGATGACATCGGAAGAAATGGGAAAGACAGCGGTTCACTAATCATCGTATAATCTTTATACAACTTAGACCATGCGTTTACCACCCGCTGCACGTTATGTTAGGCCCCGTCCTCACTACAGGGGCACCCAACGGATCGTTTCGGTAAATTATCTGTTCGGAAGGCATTTAATTCCCTGTGATTTTCTTAAGAGAATTGTCGCATCGAACTTTCGTGATATGAGAAATTTAATGTCTGTTGTTTTCGGATTGTTAAAAAATGTCGTTTTGAGTACCGAAAAAGGTCAGCTATCATTTTCAGAAAGGCGATAAGGCATAAGGTTTTCGGGAAAAGGGCAAAAAAAGCCCTAATGAATTCGAGAATACTCAAGTTCCCCTAGAATAACCGAACAGGTAAAATTTTTCTTAGCGCAACCTAAAATTAACCTACAGAGCTTTAAAAGTACTCTAGATAGCCTAAAACAGCGTTTAAAAGCATTCGAGAGAAAACGGTCCTGACACTACGCCGGAGAAAATTGAAAACGCAACTTTATTTCTACGGTCAGGTCTACCATCCACGCCAATCCGTCAGGAAAGCGTAGTTTTTCGTAAACGCTGCTCAAACCAGAGCAAATTGAAAACGCCGGCCTTGCGTTTTAGTTTGGACAGAAAACATTTTCAAAACGGAGCTTTTCGAAAACGATGACGTCACAATAATCATATGATTTCCGTGCCCGAGTTTTCCTCAAACACAAATCCAATATGACCTGTGATTGGTGCGTTTTTAAAATTCTCCGGCGTAGTGTGGACAGGGCTTTATTTGGGTAGTTATCATAAAAAATGAAAGCAACATTGAAAGCTGTCTGCATTCTCATATTAGAGTTTCACAAATTTTCCTTGCCTAAGCAACATTTTGAGGTTCAAATTTCTAAAGTTACATAAATTTCAGACGTATTGTAGAGACAGGTTTCGGTAAACGATTACTTATTCACGAGTAAAGATACTGCAAGGAGTTTAACCAAGTTCAACATGCGAAACTGACAACCAAACTCCATTAGACTGCAAAAAATTTCCGGGTATTTAATTTGTCTTTGGACATTATCTGGTTGTCATGATAGCTTTTCACATAACTAAAACGTGCAACGGGTGGTGAGCACATGGTCTAAGTGGTATGAAAATGATATGATGATTAGTGAACTGCTGTCTTTCATAATCCATTTCTTCCGATGCCATCATGCAGTAATATCGGGTTTTGGCCTGTGTACCAAAATTTACGTTCAACTTCTGCTGGAATTCTCCGCCCGTTAAGCGTTTGTAAGGTAAGGATTATCACTAACGAGAAATCATTTTTCGTTATTATTTCCAAGTTTCCAGATATTGTATTTATGGCTTTTAGAATATCATAAATTTAGCAAACGTTTCTCAGTATTATCTGCCTATTGTATTAAATAGGTTCTTTTAATGCTGTGAAAACATTGAACCAAAAGAATTGCTAAAACAGGACTCCAATAATTATTTTCAATCAAATAAGAATGGTATAACACGCAACAATGAGGAAACATCCAGTAGGAACACGGTCTCTTAAAGCTGTACTTCCAGAAATCGATAGAAACACAGAGGTACCAGAGCTGTTGACATATGCATGAAGCGAGCAAAGAGAGGTTGGATTTTGAGAATCGAAATAAATAAGTGACGTTCTTTTCTTTTTGCCCCAGTGTTTCCTAAATAGAAAACATTTTCTTCGCTTTTCTATCGCGTTATAGAAAACTCCTGTAAATTTTTCTGTAACCAGAAGTGGGGGTTTTGAGAGGACTAGGAAAACTGTCGGAACAGCAGCCGCATACAATATTTATCTCTGCCATTAAAGCCCTGAAGCACTCGATAGCGGGCAAACATACACAACTGTTGTTCTTTTTGTTGTTGTTGTTGTTGTTGTTTTGTTTTTTGCTTTGTTTTTTTTGTTTTTTTGTTTTGTTTGTTTGTTTGTTTTGTTTTTTTTTTTTTGCTCTTTTTTTTGTTTTTGTTTTCCTGAATGACCGAAAGAAGGACGTTTTATCTCTGAGGCGAGATAATCCAACATGGCGGCAAATCCACTCAATCGTTAGCTAAGCTGATATCGATAATTCGCGCTCCCTCAGAAAATGCCTGCATGCATTTTGAAACAATTTACCCTGTAACATTAGAGAGTCTGGTTCATTGGACAAATTTAAACGCCTTCTCTACCATAATTTTTAAACACGGCATTCATGGAAACCAGGGTTTTTCTTAAGTGGCATGTTAATGTAAGTTAATATAATGTTAGGATTTGGATTTTTAGTCATTATTATGTAATTTTTTCTACCTGATGTTTTTACCGTGTATAAATAATGATTAAAGATTAAAGATTGAACACGTGGGCCCCTGTAACTGACACAAAAACAATGTAGTGTACTTCGTAAAACTGATGTGCCTCTTTACTAAATTACGTGGTTAGAAAATGATCAAACCATAAGCTTAAGGTGGCGAATAATGAAAGTATGATGTTTCCTCTCCACTTTCACTTCTTCTCGCATTAAACCAGTGATATTAGCTAAGATGTCAGGAATTCATTCTTCCTTTTTTCTTTATTAAACCTAGAAGGTCTTGCGACTGTGTAAAATCGACAAAACTCCACTCAGTCATGCTTCAATCATCTGGCATTGCCAAAGCAACGGTCCACTCTATACTCGTCGTGATAAACATCGTTGGAAAGTGCCTCGTTTGTGCGATCATAAAGAAACATCGAGACATGAGGTATGTTGAAACTAAAATACTTAAATTATCAAAGTTAATTTAAAATACTACTGAAGGCTTACAAAACAACTTTAACAACTTTATATAACAGTGAACGGAAATAGAAAAGTGCTGGCTTGTGATTTACATAGTCTGATGTGAACATGAGAGAACGTTTGAGAGAACTATAAAGAGATTTTTGAAAGTTCTTCAATTATAAGTTGACGTATTCAAATTTACATCGGAGTATAAGAATTACAACTCAGGTAACTCAGCCGTTTTAATTTTTTTTTTAACTTAACATCGTCACAACGCTTTCGGGAATGGTAAAATTAGTTATTTCCTTCAGACAAAAGTCCATTGGGGCATTTACACTCCAAGCAATATTTCTAATGTCGCAATGTAGATGATATAGCCATGCTCCTATCTTGTTCAGCCATTCTTCTGAAGCTATGCAAGAGAGGATAAAGAGTAAGAGAGTAAGTCCTTGATAAAGGCCTTATTTTTAAGGTAATCCCTCTCAAGTTATTTTTAGACATGGAACCTAATTCTGATTAATTTCACTACGCGCGTAACATGGAAGTTTTCGTGGAGGATGAAAACTAATGTGAAGCCGCTTGTGCCGTCCAGTTGAGGGGACTGCCTTTCTCTAGGCCCTCCTGAGGTTTCCGAAGCCTGACGTCGTCTAAAAATAATGTAAAAGGGATTACCGTTGTAATAAGGTCTATAAGAAGAGCTAAATATCTTACCCTTCGTCCTCTCTTGATTTATGATATTCCACAGGACTCCCTTCAACTATTTACTTGTGAATCTGGCTTTAGCGGATGCCTTGTTTGCGACCTTTGTTACACCGGAGACATTCTTCAAGATCACCCCCACTCACCCAGGGGGAACATTTGGTACAGTTTTCTGCAAATTAGTGACGGGTGGAGGCTTGGCATGGACTGCTGGATCCTCCTCGGTGGTCACTTTGGTTGCAATTGCCGCTGAACGATATTTTGCGGTAATCTATCCTGCCAGCAACGTGGGCAAACTTACCAAGCGTAAACTGAAGGTGCGTCACTGACAAAGTTTAATTGTTGCTCTTAGTATATTCCAAACTAGTGGATAACTTTTTTCACGTATTGCGATTGGCTGTTTATACTCCGCTTACGTAGGCCTTTATGAAAAGGGTCTATAGGCGAAATGCTTTCTTTGTTTTTTTTACCGTAACATAAGAAGACATTTTCGCAGTCTATAAAGCAGCTAGAACATTTCTTTCGATTAAGAAAACTTCAGTTATAAACAATTATTGGATGAGGTTTTTGTAATATCTGGAATAATCAAGGTCGAGGTAAGTGTTATCAGCCGAAGCCTTCGGCTTCGGCTGATAACACTAACCGAGACCTTGATTATTTCGGATATCACACAAACCTAATCTCATAAATGTTTTACTATACATTGTTTTAAAGAAAATACCGACAAACGCACTGAGCACAGTTTATTCAATTTTCAACAAGCCATGTTCTTACGTAAACTTGACGTTGCTCTTGGAAATCATGCATTGCACGCGCAACCTACCAATTATTTACTAATCCGCTAGCAGAATAGTGAATAATCTGTAGGTCGCGCTGTTTCCTAGAATTAGCCTCAGGCTTCTAGCCAATGAGAAGACAGATGGTGACTACAATGTATAATAATTACTATTAGTATATGCCAAACGAGTGGATAGTGTTCTTCACGCATTCTGATTGGCTACAAAAACTTGGAATAGTTGTACTACCGCCTCCTAAGTCCGTGAAAAAAAAAAAAGAAGTGATTTCTTTGTTTTCTACCGTATAGGGCCCCTCACCTTTAAAGAAATAAGAAATCACTAAACAAATTCAATCATTGGCATGTTTAGGTGTTCTTAAATTCGGACCATTCTGTGATACCTTCGTATCAGTTTTCATCTTACATCATAACATATTTTTGATGGTTAAATCGATATAACAAATACTTGACAATTTAAGGAAAAATATATTTCCGGTTTTTCAGATAGATCTCATTGAGCTTAATATATAGAATAATTATAGGGGAAAATATTGATTTTGAACAAAGCTATGAATAAAAAACGACTTCAAGTTGTATTAATAACCTCTACTTGATACCTGTCATCAAGTTGGTACTCAGTTGTCGCATAAACTAAACTTAAAATAACACTCACGTGACAAGAGCGCATAGTCAAGTTGTTGTTTATGAGATTAGGGGACTTAAGATTTGAGTACGAGTACGAGATCGAATACGAGAACGACTTTTCAATTCTAGTTTTCAGGCTTCACATTATCACGACATATACCCATTTCATCCCATGAGCTACCCTCTTTACCTAAAACCAGCATGAACAGCGAGGACTCCGGAAACGTCACTGATTTAAAAATCGAAAATCGAACTCGTACTCAATCTCGTACTCGTAGTCCAATTTAAAGCCCTCTATTATCACAAGACTTGTGTCGAATTTTCCGCGCGCAGTTCCAGTTTTTCAGTTGCGTTAACAAATTGTTAGCTTACATTATTGATGTCGTCAAAGAAGCACGAAAGGTTTTGCCCGCTTTCAGGTGCAAAGAAGGCACTCTAAGTGGAAAAGGTGTCGAAATTTTCCGGTAAGGATTGGGCCGATGCACGGGACAAACAAGGGCACAAATAATAGCTAGCTGACTATAAGAATCCTTTATCTGCGATGAAATGTTTTAAGAAGATATCAAACCAGACCTACTGATATAACTCGTTACCAGTGTGAGGCGTATTGCTATTCGTTGAAACTCATCCCTGAAAAATAGTTTGATGCGTTGACAGGTTTAAGGTGGTTCCCTAGCTTTTTTACGAACACTCTCCCTGTAGAGCGCGAGTTAGAAAAGGAAACTTAGTGAATTTCTCTTAAAGTTTTCCATGCAGAGATTTACCAGTATGAGTACTGTTAAAAAATAAGGCTTATTTTTTGGTTGTCAATTTTTGGTTTAAGGCCGCTGCCATAGCAACATCTCATCTAATGACAGACAGATACATTTCTCATTTTGGCCTAAACTCTTAAAATATTTATACTTTCCTTCGGTGAATTTTTTTCATACTTTGCCACTTCATGGAAATGATATTGCCAGACATTGTGAATCGGTAAAAAGGCAAGGTTGTTCAGACGGTTTTTCCAATATTCTGTAATTTGTCATTCTTTTAAAATATTAGATTAGCTCTGACAGATTTTAACAAAAATAGGGTATTTTAAAGAACTTGTATGTGGTTACAACTGAGCCAAATTTAAAAAAAAAAATCACCGAAAGAAACAAGAGAAAATTAACTGTCAGTTTGCTTTTAGTGCTCATGTTGACGTCACAAAAATCGAAAAACACTGACGTTTTCCTTTGGGCGCGTGTAGATTACTTGAGCTTTTGTCCTATGCCCGCGCACAATCGTGAAACTATAGGGAGCCACCTTAAGGTGATTCCTCAGAATTGCATTGCGCATCCCTACTGCGCACGATTTTTGCGTCATTAGCGCGCTCTCACGAGCGCGTGCACATACACAGCATATACAAAATGGTGGCTTTTTCTAAACGGCTTGGCTTGCGAGAGACAAATCATCAATTTTTTTCTCGGAAACTAGTACCGTTACCTAACGATTTTATTATTTAGTTTGAATGCAGAGATCACCTTTTTTCTATACAGTGAATATGGACCAATTTCTATCGCAGGGTAAAAAATTATCACAGAAAACGAGAGCATGGCTAGCACTCGTAAAAGATAATATGTGGCCTCAGAACAATGCGTGCTTGGAACATATTGTATCCCTGTCGACTAAAAATGAGTGCCCTTATCATGAAACGCACATCAAATTGCTCCTTAACATTTATACAATACATCCATTGTTGTATTTCTCCCTTAACTTTCTCTCTTTTTTTCTGCTCTCTTAAAGTGTAAGGTGAATGGTTCAAATCTAAACGTTTCTGAAAGCAAAAGCAAATAACTTTAGGAGTGATGGGGTTTATTGAAGGTCTTCCTGCTCCAAAACGAATATGGGGACCCCTTCTTTTTTATTTCAAATTTTACGTTCTCTTGATATAAGAAGTCAACAGGTAAAGTTTGAAAGAAAATCTATTGTGAGTTCTATTTCGATGGAATTACCTTAAATAGTCGTCTGTTTTATGCTTTCCTATTTCAGGTGATCATTCCTGGTTCTTGGATCTTCGCTTTAATATTCTTCATACCGGATATCACGGGCTTAAACGTAAAAGATAATGCCTGTGTGCGGATGGGTAAAGCATGGCTGCAAAAAGCCTCTTTTTTGCTCTGGTCAGTCATTGTAGTTGCGGCCATGATACTGATGGCTGGGTTGTATTCCAGAATCGTGTACACCCTGTGGTTTAAACGTGATCCTGAGAATCAACTCGCCTTCCAACAGATGGTAAGTACGGATTAACAAAGAAGTTGAACACGTGAACATTTTTCTTTCGTTTTCCTTACGATAATTACTGAAGTATGCAAATTAACGTTCATGATTGAAACTTCTATGTAGCTAAGTTTATTCGATCATATTCTGGTGTTATGTGTTCCGAACATAACATTCTAGTGTTATTATAACTCTCCACCATGCAGTTACCAATACAAACACTCGCAAGCCAAATATTATTCTTTCTCTGTTTTAAAATGTCTTCACGTTTGTAAATACTTAAAAGGTTTGTTAAGTCTGTGATCCAGCAAATATTCCCTTAAAGTACCAATATTATCAAATTCTCGATACCCATTTTTTTACATTTTCGTACACAATAGGTCTTTCCTAGATATCTTGGTAAACTTCAACTTATTACGAGCATTAGAACTCATGTTATTTGAACCTTTATATCCGAGAATTTACGGCCGCCATAAATTTTCCTTGTTCCAAGTCTTGGTTGAGAATTGGAGAAAATGAGGTCATTTTCTCAAAAATACCACACGGTTTGAAATTATACGAACAATAATTACAGCAATTCGCACAAAGAATAACAAAAACTTTGGTTCATATATGCGTGCAATTTTCGACATTAACTTTTATTACAATTTCAACCCGTCCAGTATTTTTGAGAAAATGACATCATTTTCTGAAATTCTCAACCAAGACTTGGAACAAGGAAGATTAATGGCGGCCGTAAATTCTCTGAAATAAAGGTCCAAAAACCGTGAGTTCTACTGTTCGTAATAGACTGAAATAGGAAAGACCTACAGGCCCTTTGCTCGATCCGGTCTTATGGTACAAAATCGCACATGCTGGTGAGCAAGTTCCGCAGTGGGACTTCCAAAACAAAGGCAGGTCCAGTTGAACTGGTACGAGTTGCATTGTTTTGGAAGTCCCACTGTGCAACTTGCTCACCAGCATGTGTGATTTTGTACCATGTGACCGGATCGTGCAAAGGGCATATTGTGTACGAAAATGTAAAAAAAGAAATGAATATCGAGAATTTCATCATGGTAGCACTTTAAGAGAAACTGATATTTTCACCTTGCCAAAAATATCAGCTACTGAAGACTTTATTGCCGTTAGTTCAGTTGCCAGGTTTCTAGCTAGTCCAGGACCGCACTTCCAAATCAATATCGAGCTGTTACAGATTTCAACACCATTCTCAAATTAACTCAAATAAATTTGTCGGCTCTGTTCTAATTCTTCTTCTATTATTTGAATTTGTAACATTAGGTAGAAGAAATGCTCTTCTGTATAAATTGGAGAGTAAATGACGTTTGCATGCTTGTCTGTCTGTCTGTCTGTCTGTCTGTCCGTCTGTTTCTCTGGCTGAATGTATGCTTGTGACACCGTTAAGGATACATATTCTGTTTGCAGGACCTTTCTTGACAACTCATTTGTTACTATCTAAATCGGATTTATGTCTCTCTCTGCACACAGAGCGTCCTAAGAGTGCGGAAGCGAGTCACTTTGATGGCGGTGACTGTCACTGCCATATTTGGAATCTGTTGGGCCCCTGAAGTAATTGCGCACACCTTAGACTCCTACACATCCCTCAGTGTCAGTGAACTCGCATACGCTGTTATTCATATGCTAGTACTGTTCAGTTCCGCCGTCAACCCATTTGTGTACGCTCTGGTTAACAAAACCTTCCGAGAAAAGCTTAAGGGAATGATATGCCGTGGCTGTACAAGCTCCACGGGGTCCACAGGAAATCAAGTTTGTCAACGTCAGGGACATCGTCTTTGGAGCGATCAAAAAATGTAAAACATTTCCTCTTTTAATGCTGCTTTTTTTTTTTATATGTTAGCACTTTAAACTGCCTTGCGAGACAGCAATTCTCCTCTCTTTCTCTGACCAGCAAGAGAGGGGAATCCTTCACAGGGTGTGCAACTTAACATCGGTATTAACTTTCATAGATCTGGCAGGAAGGTTATTGCAATTCTTCAATTTAGCGCCAGGAGCGCTATCTACATTTGGTAGTTTAAACGAGCTCGCTTATTTGAAGAGGTGGCGTTAATTCCTTTTTCATAATATTATTATTATTATTATTATTATTTATTTATTTATTTATTTATTTATTTTTACAGTGCCTCAGTGCTTTAATGAAAAACAAAAACTTTAACTCAAGAACTTTGATAATGTTCAATATTGCGCTCAGAGTTCATTCATAGTTCATTCATCTAATCAGTGTATTCAATGTCAATGCCTTGAATGTCACTTTCGCTTTGGGTACGCTTAGCTTGCATATAAAGAGGGTGCTTAGAGAATTTGGAATAGGGGGAGTGCTTATTACGTGGTTATTATATGTGCATTATTATATGTGCGAGTATATATGTACATTATAAGCTGACGCGACTAGCAGTAAATAACCCAGAGGCCATTGGTCTTAATTCCGTTTAAGTCTGATTTTTTTTTAGGCTTAAATATCATCACAGCTGCTTAAGTTGTGTATGTAAGAGCTGCATGATCATTCATGGATTTGCATTAATTAGCGTTTTTTATTCGTTCACGAGCACGTGCATCATTTATGTTTTTAATTTATAACAATAATTATTATAATAAATTATTTCTAGATCTGGGGTGAAATAAAAGTGTTTGTTGTTTTGTTTGTTGTTGTTGTTACATATCGTCGCCGCTTCTGTATATATAAACAATACCTTCCGTTTGGTACGGAAAAATGCTCGGAATTTTTTCCGTGGACATTATCTGTTCCGCGGAAGGGAACAGCTCTCGAGCTCCGAGAGTGAAGTTGGAGGAAAACTGTGAGTTCCGAGGAACAGATAATGTCCAAGGACAAATATCCCATCATTTTTTTAAAGTCAATTGAGACTATTGAGCTTATTATCCTTATTACCCTAACGTTTAATATTTCCTATAATATTTCATTTGCATTTCCTTTACTATTTTTCCTTTCCTATATTCCCCAGTTTTAGCTAAGCATATTGAGTCACGTGAAGCGTTTGTACCAATCGCGTTCGGGCGAAAATATTTGACGAATTATAAAGCTAGGTAATATATGTGATTGTTTGTCAGTTTCACATGCTGAGCTCAGTAACAGCTCGTAGTATCGTTATTGTTGATTGAATAACCGTTTACCAAAGCCTGCCTTTACAATACATCTGTAATGCTATTAAAAACCAGAAATTGAAGCGTCAAAACGATTCTAATGATAAATAAAATTGATGTGACTCTCAAATGAAAATACAGGCAACTGTCAATTTGCAGTGCTACCTTAATTTACACTAACTATTTAAATAAGGCCCCATCTACACTACGCCGGAGAAATTTGAAAACGGAGGTTCGCCCTGAAAATGCATGAAATGTTCTCCGCTCACATTACGCCTGAGAAATTCGAAAACGCAAAAACAAATTTGAAACATTTGAGACGTTTGAGACAATTGTGTTTAAGGAAAACTTGGGAAGGGAAATCACGTGATTATCGTGACATCATCGTTTTCGAAAACGATGATGTCCTATTGTTAAGCACCTGTACTTGTACGAATCCATAAATAAATAAATAAATAAATAAATAAATAAATGAAAAATTCTGTTTTCAAAATAATTACCCTTCAAACTAAAGTGCAATGAAAGCGTTTTGAAAGTCCTCCGGTTTGAAGAGCGTTTTGGAAAAGCTTCGTTTTCGTGATAGACTAGTGTGGACGGTAGGCCAAACCGTGGAAATAAAGCTGCGTTTTCAATTTTCTCCTGCGTAATGTGGAGGGGGCGCGCCTAACATAACGAGCACCGGCTGATAAGCACGTGGTCCAAGTTGTATAATTTTTGCGATGATTAGTGAACTGCTGTCCTTTATATTTTTTTTTCTTGCGATGTCATCAGTGATACCAGTTTTTTCAAGCAAATAATAATCTTATAACATGTAATAATAAGGAAACACCCTGTAAGAACACGGTCGCTGAAAGCTGTACTTCGTCAACTCAATAAAAACACAGAACTACCCAAGCTGTTGACATGATGAAGCGGACAAAGAGAGTTTGAATTCGAAATAAATGAGTGGATTTCTTTTCTTTTTCCTTCAGCGTTTCCTAAAATTGATGGAAACCATTTTCTTCGCGTTCCTATCGAGTTGTAGAAACACAAGAAGACGTTTGTAGCAGAAATTTCTGCAGTAAATTTTTTTGTAACCAAAAGGGAAGGTTTGCATGAGAAATGTTGCAGCAACACGAGCAGCAGGCAATACATATTTATCTCCGTCATTAAACCTGGAAGCGCTAGATAGCACTCAAATATTCACAAAATGTTGCGGAGGGTCACGGTGGCTTGTAAGAAGCGCGATAAAAGGCAGCCATCTCCAAAACAGGCGCAAGACTGATCTAGTGGCAAGAACAGTTTAAACCGGCTGACCGAAATGTGGAACTTTTGCTACTGAGGAGATCTAATTTTTTTAGTACTCCAGTTTTTTGATGGTGGTCTTTTATATCTAAAATAAAAATAGTGGTTCCTGTAGATTCAAACTTCTTAAGCTACATGAGTTCAAACTCAGTTCGTAAAATGAAAATGATTTTAAAAAAGGCTGCATCGTAAACAACAATGCTATACAGAAGCTTTATACTGCAATTCATATTCACGCCATTCTCTTGTAACTGTCCTCCTGGCCTGATTCGCGCAGTATCAAATGGCGTCGAATGGTGAGTAATCAACTAAATCATACTTTTAGAGGTAAACAATTTATATTAAAACATCCCAATACGAGAAAACAATGAAGTCAGGTGTCAATCTGGTTTTAGATGACAATTCTTTTTTTCAGTTCACATTATTAAACTGTCTGCATTATATCTTTTGTCTATTGTTTTAAAACTCTCTTATATCTGATCAGCATCATCTCATGTTAGAACATCTTTGAATAAAGCATACATTTCTAGCAATAACTATTGTTTATTATTATGTATAACTTAAGAAATAGTTCATATATTTAAAGCAAGAGTTTAAGCGGGGCTAAATAAATTCCAAGTACATCGACCCAGTAATATTTTTAAGCAGCGCTGGTTTTAATTTGCTACCTAGAGTTTGTCTATTTTTTGAAAAAATTCTAGGCTTTTTTTTTTTTTTTTTTTTTTTCAAGTTGCTGCCGGGCAGTGTATATTCATTTGTTTAAAATAATAAGACTGTCTGTAGTCTTAAAATTCCAAGATAGGTATATACACAGGGAATCGAGTTGAATTGTGAAGATCTATCCCATTTTAAAGATGGCTTTTAATATGTGCTCAGCGTGAGAAAGGTAAGGACATTTGCTTCTCACAAGCTGTCAAAAATAGCAACCCTGAGAAAAGCTCATCACTGTTTTTCTACTCAAGCTTGTGTGGTAAAGCTTCGACAAAGTTTGATTTCATTGAAAACCGATTTTTTTTCACCTGATTCAAGGAAAGGTTATCAATTGAACGCATGATTTTCTAGGACAGAATGGCTATAGCCACGTTGATTCTGTCTGTCTGGAATTTGTTAGCCAGACAAATTTTAGCTATCCAACAGAGCCAGGCGGTTTAGCGGGGCAGAGCGCTATAGCGTTACAGCTAGCAGGAAAAAAAAAAGGAAACAGAAAACAATGTGTCTCCCCTAAGCCGCCTGTTACACCGGTTAACCTGTGAGAGTGAGGGAATGCATTTTGATCAAGCAAGCGCCATCTTGTTTTGGGCTTAGAGAGGAAGAAGCGTCATAGACAGTAAGATTGAAATAATCTAACATGGCGGCAAATCTACTCAATCGCCTAATGTCCATAATCCACGCTCCCTCAGAAAAAGGTCGCCATGCATTTTGAAACAATTTGGCCCCAAATGCCATCTTAGGTTCTTCATGGTATGTACCTTGTTTCAAAGTTATGCGCGAAGGAAACTGCTTAACTATACGTATACCGACCATGACATGGAAACTGTTCCATCACATTGTGGATACGGTGTCATTTACATGGATTTACACGTCAGGTTTTACACGCTCAGCCTGGTCTCCTAACGTGTTCGTTTTTCTTTTTCTGCAATTTTGTTTACTCGATGCACATGTGTTCCTGTAACGGGAGCAAAGTCCATCAAAGATACTGCATAATATGTCCTTCGATACTAACTTACAGGATCAGAAAATTATCATAAAAAGAACTTAAACTAACGCAATCATATGGTTTGATGTAACGAAAGTATGAAGTTTCAGTCCCCTTAATTAATATTCAAGGTAACATTACAAGACGAAATATTCATCAGATATTCAATAATCAGTGCTTGGCAGTTTTGTTTTTTTCTCACATGTCAAGTATCCACAAATAATTCTCTAGTTATCAGGAATTCACTCCTCCTTATCTCTTCATTAAACCTAGCAGACCTCGTGACCGTGTAACATCATCAACAACATTCAGTCATGATAGAATCATTTGGCATTGCCACAGCAACGGTACACTCCGTACTTGCCATCGTGGACATCGTTGGAAATTGCCTCGTTTGTGCGATCATAAAGAAACATCGAGACATGAGGTATGTTGAAACTAAAATAACTAAAATATCACAGCCAACTTGAAACACTTTCAAGTTTCTACAGCGACTTTACATAGCAGTGAAATAGAAATTGCATGGTTAGCTTGTGGTTTATATAGCTTGATGTGAACATGGGAGAAAGATTTTAAAGTTCTTCCATTACATGTTAACGGATTTAAATTTTCACCTGGTATAAGAAGTACAACTCAGGCACCTCAGTCGTTTTCAACGAAACAATGCAATCGGGAATGTTAAAATTAGTTATTTCCTTAATACGAAAGTCCATTAGAGGATTTACATTCCTAGCAATATTTCTAATGTCCACGGTTCTTGTACATTCGCACAAGTAGATAATATTACCATGCTTCTGTCCGGTTCAGCCATTCTTCTGAAGTTATGCAAGAAAAAATGAAGAGAGAAAGAGTAAGTCACCCATAAAGGCCTTTTCTTAAGGTAATCCCGATCATAATATTTCTAAACATTGATTGCGTTGATGCAGCTTTCGTTGATGTTTTTGTACAGGATAAAAATGAGTGTAAAGCAGCTATTTGGGCTGTGTACCTGAGAAAACTTGCCTCACAGGAGTGCCTTTTTCAGACCTTTATGGGACTTCCGAAACCAGGGGTGATCTAAAAATAACTCTACATGAATTACCTCGATAATATTTGAAGGACTGACTCTCTTACTCTTCATCTTCTCCTAATTAAAGTATGTATGTCTTTATGATATTCCACAGGACTCCCATCAACTATCTACTAGTGAATCTGGCTGTAGCGGACATGCTATACGCGACCTTTATTACCCCAAACACTTTCCACAGGCTCACTTCCACCCACCCAGATGGGATGGACGGTACAGTTTTATGCAAATTGATGACGGGTGGAGGCTTGGCATGGATTGCTGGAATTTCCTCGGTAGTCACTTTGATTGCAATTGCTCCTGAACGATATTTTGCGGTAAACTATCCCGCTGGTAACATTGGCAAACTTACCAAGCGTAAACTAAAAGTGCGTCATTGACAAAGTGTGATTATTAGTAGCTATAGAGTGACAATTTAAGAAGAAACGTGTTTTTAGTACGTTTACGCAGGTGATTAATAGTATGAAAAAGAAAACTGAATCGGTATATTAAGCATAACACGTTCCTATCTCAGATGATCATTCCCGGTTCGTCCATATACCTCTGTTCCTGGTCTTAAACGTAAAGGACAATTCCTGCGTGTGGATGGTTGGAGAATGGATGCCAAAAGCCTATTCTTTGTACTGGCCAGCTATTGTAGTTGTAGCCATGGCAATAATGGCTGGGTTGTATTCCAGAATCGTGTACACCCTGTGGTTCAAACGTGATCCTGAGAATCAACTCACTTTCCAACAGAGGGTAAGTATTAAACAAAGAAGTTCAATACGTGAACATTTTACTTTTAGTCAATCTTAGGATGTTGGCAGGAAAGAAAATTCCAGGTATTTCCTCCTTTTTAATCTATGGATATCAAGAGGTAAGCGTTAATGAAAGTTCTCTCCCGTACGCCAGTTTTGATCTTCTTGATCTTCTATGGGTGCCTTAATCGAACTTTTCTGCGTACCAAGGCCTCGCCAGTTAAGGGGGGGGGGGGGGAGGGGGTGGGGTAGGCAGCTATTGCAACAAGAACCGTAATGATCGTGACAGAATGTGGTTGGCACATTATGCTCAAGTGTCACGCTCTTTTTGTGAGAGTGAAATCGTGACAGTGTGACTGTCACATCATGTCTGACATTCGCGTTGTGAAGGACAACAAAAGGCCCATCGATTTACAAAATTCAAATCATAATAATAGACAAAGTTTGATATAGACATTGTAATCCTCACCTGTGACTAACGTTGTCAATAACTTAAGTTTTCCCGCGACATTTTGATTGAAACATTGCCATTAATATTGCGACACTATGACACCATTTGCAGGCCTTTTTGGACAATTTACTTTCAAATTACTTTGCCGATTCATTCGTTGCTATTTCAACTGGATTTCTCTCTCTCTCTCTCTCTCTCTCTCTCTCTCTCTCTCTCTCTCTCTCTCTCTCTCTCTCTCTCTCTCTCTCTCTCTCTCTCTCTCTCTCTCTACACACAGGGCGTCCTAAGAGTGCGGAAGCGAGTCACTTTAATGGGGGTAATCGTTACTGCAATATTTGGAATCAGTTGGACGCTACTTCACATCCCTCAGTGTCAGTGAACTCGCATACACTGTTATTCATATGCTAATACTGTTCAGTTCCGCTGTCAACCCATTTGTGTACGCTCTGGTCAACAAAACCTTCCGAGAAAAGCTTAAGGCAACGATATGCTGTAGGTGTACCGGCTCCACGGGATCCACCCGAAATCGGGTTTTCCCACAAAAAGTCATCTCCACAGCAGGGATATCATCTTTGGAGTGATCGAAAAATCTAAAACATTTCTTCTTTGAATGCTTTGTTTAATGTTAAAAGGACATTGTGACAGGGAGAGATAAAGTTATGATAATGATTCTCTTCTATTTCTCCCAGCAGCTACAGAAAAAAAAGCTTTGTTTCGCAGGGTATGCAATTACGATAGTCTCAACTTTCATAACGTTGAGAGGAAAGGTCGTCGTAATGCTATGATTTAGCTAGACTCGCTCCCACTGTTTCAACTAGAATATTCAACAAGTAAATCAGTAAAGGTTTCTAATATTATGGTGTTTTCATTGCTACTGATCTATTTATACCTCAAAAGATGAAAATAAACTCTTTAGTTGAAGAGTAAGTGCAACTGTCCTTCAAAGTTAAATATAGGAAAGGATCTTATTTTTTAGCTGTAGGTGAGCAGCTTCTCTAAAAAGCCGCGGTGTGCCATGACAGGAGTTTTTATGTAACCCGAAAAACGGGAAGTAAAACTCTCTTGTAATCAACATATTTGTTGTGAAATTCCCATTGTGCGAACTTATTAAATTATTATTAGTAGTGCAATTGTTAAATAAAACAAGTAAAACATATGACAAGGCGATGGCAACATAGTGGCCGCCGTTAGGTCTTTAACTTTCAAACAGAACGGAACTACGCATTTCTCATTTTCAGTGAAGCAATCATGTGTTTTTTCTCGTGGATATGCGATGCGAGACGGGGTCCACTGGACAACAGATGCAGATGTATGGGGTAAGGAGAAGGGCTGTGAGGTCGAGATTGATTTACATTCGGAACATATGCGACATATGCCAAGAAAGCAATAAAGAGAGAGACGGAAGAAGAAACATTTTTCTCATTAATTATAACAGATTGTTAGTATTCCAAGCAGCGCAAAAACTGAGCCTGAAACAGAGTATTACCAGTCTATGAATTATTCCGGCAAAAAAATTAAGGTGCCCACAGTATAGCCCTTCACCGGCCATATGAATACCCTCACACGGGCCAAGTTCTCAGTTTGAGATGGCTGTTAACGCCGCGTCGCCATAGAGTGGACGTTAACCTGGATATATAGTACGATTTTATAGTTTTATTGCTTTATTACGAGCTTGACTGCAGGAATGGAAGATAACAGCAAACTAGATCATGAAACCACTGATAATAACTGTAATAAATTGAAAATCAACCACTAGTGTAGTACATGTATTTACCACTGTTTTAATAAAAAAAGTTAACCACTAATTACATAAAATTGTTAACCAGTTCTCACACTGAGTGCATATTAATAGCTACCGTCCAAATGAGAAAGAGAAGAAACCTTGACAAATTGATCAGATTCCTTCCTCTTGGTTTTCTAAGACTACAGACAGTATTATCATTTTAAACATATGAACACTGCCCATTTGGCAGGAAAATGAAAAACAAGAAACGCACAAACCCACCAATAAATAAGAAAAACAGGAACAACAAAAAGAAAAACCAAAACTGAGAAAACTCCCTCAGCTAGCAATTTTAAACTAGCGCAGCATAAACTATCACTGGGTCAATTTATTTGGAATTTATTGTGTCCTCTGCTTAGATCATATAATAAGGAATATGATAATTATTGTTAGATATCTATGGTTTATTCAGAGCTGCTCTAGAATGCGATGATGTTAAAGAGTTTTATAATCCATCAAATAATTTCGCTCGCGAGCGATTGGTTAAAACGCGTCACGTGACTGAATACTCCCCAGCTAAAACTGGGGAATATCCGAGTGATATTCCCCAATTTTCAAAACCGCGCGTGTTGCGGGAAATTTTTGAAGGATACTAAACACAATAGCCTCCATTTAGAGCGGAAATACGCTCGGATATTTATCCTTGGACATTATCTGTTCCTCAAACTGGTCGTTTGTACGAAGTGATAATGTCCGCGGACAAATATCCAAGCATATTTCCGCTCCAAATGGAGGCTATTGTTCAGATAACGCCGTTTTAAAACAGCAGCGCGATCCGCTTATAGTTTTGCTTACGAGAGAGACGATATTATTTTGCGGTAATGTTGTTTGACTTTTGCCGCGCGTGATTGGTTGAAAACCTGCTATGACAACACATCACTGAAATGGGTTCCTCACGTGCGCTTCAAATTTCAGGACTTTACAACGACAAATGGTCGCTAATCTTTTGCTTTTTGCCAGTTGCACAGTTCAGATAATTTCAGAGATCATCTTCATAAGCAGAGGCGTAGCTAGGAGAGTCTTGGGTTGCCGTGACCCCCCTTTTGTAAGCCTTTTCTCAGCAAACAACCTAAAACAGGTGGCGAAAACGACATGGCAATCTGGTGAGCACCCCCACTTTGACGTAGTGTAACCTCTCCCCCCCTTTCTTGAAAAATCCTAGCTACGCCCCTGACAAACTATGTAAAGGAAACTTTACGTAGGCGATGAAAAATGCAATTTAAAACCAGAGGTGCTTAAAAAAAATTGTTGGGTCAATTTATTTGGAATTTATTGTGCCCTCTGCTTAGGTCATGTATAATAATTGAATATGATGTTAGTGTTAGAAGTTTATGTTTTTAATATTTAGAGCTGTTCGAAAATACGATGCTGTTAACGACAAATAACGCCGTGTTAAAACTTACTGTTTTCCTTAGGGCCAGTCGTTAAACATGGTTTTGAATTTTCTCGGAAACTCCCCAGTTTCAGTCCGTGACACGTTTAGACCAATCGTGAGCGAGCAAAAACACTTGATGAATGATAACTCTGGATATTTAGTAGTCACCAATCCAGCGCCATCGCATCATTTCTGTCTACGAAATATGGATAATATAGATGATGTTGGCCAATATTGACGCGGAAAATGAAACAAAAGCTATTGAACAAGCCAATGAAGTATTCAACGAATATCTAAAAACAAAATTGATGAAGAAAGTGATGGGGAGACAAAACTTTTAGCTATGAATGAAAGCTTTGTTCAGTTTTCAGGTTAAATTGGTTTCGCAATAAATGCGATGAAAAAATGAACTTGGTTGCCGGTTTGAATATTCTTCGGCGCGCATAATTATCACAGATCTCGTATTTCTCACATTTACAAGGTGCTGCGATCGCTTTACTTTGCTTGTGTGGTATTTTTGAGAAAATGACGTCATTTTCTCAAATTCTCAATCAAAATTAACTTGGAACAAGAAAAATTAATTGTGGCCATAGATTTTCGGAACTAAAGGTCCAAGAAAACGTGAGTTCTAATGTTCGTAATAGATTAAAATTTGGCAAGATACGTAGGAAATAAAGACCTATTGTGTAAGAAAATGTAAAAATTGGATATCGAGAATTTGAACATAATGACATTAATATAATATGCAGATAATACCGAACAACTTTTGTTAAATTTCTGATATTTAAAAAAGTGTTGTTACAATATCTGGAAACTTGGAAATAAAAATGAAAACTGATATCTTACCTTAAGAAACGCTTAACGGACGGAGAATCGGAGACGTTGAACTTTAATTCAACCCAAAAACCTGATATCACTGATAACATGGGAAGAAATGGATTTGGAAAGATAGCGGTTTACTTATCATTGTATAATTTTTATACAACTTAGACCATATGCTCACCATCTGTTGTACGTTATGTTAGGCTCCGTCCACACTATATCGGAGATAATTGAAAACGCAGCTTTATTTCAATCTACGGTTAGGCCTTTCGTCCACAGTAATCCGTCACGAAAACGTACCCTTTCGCAAACATTCTTTAAACCAGAGTAATTTGAAAACGCTGGCCTTGCGTTTTAGTTTGGACGGAAAACATTTTCAAAACGGAGCTTTTCGAAAACGATGACGTCACGATAATCATGTGATTTCCGTGCTGGAATTTTCCTCAAACACAAATCCAAAATGACCCGTGATTGTTGCGTTTTTAAATTCCTCCGGCGTAGTGTGGAGAGGGCTTTATTTGAGTAGTTATCTTAAAAATGACAGCAACATTGAAAGCTGTCGGCATTCTCATGTTATAGTTACATAAATTTTCCTTGCCTAAGCAACATTTTGACGTTTAAATTTCTAAAGTTACATAAATTTCAGACGTATTGTAGAGGTAGGTTTCGGTAAACGGTTATTTATTCACGAGTAAAGAAAGTGCAAGTAGTTTAACCAAAATCAGCAAGCGAAACTGACAACCAACCTCCATTTGACTTCCAAAACAAAATGCTCGGATATTTAATTTGTCTTTGGACATTATCTGGCTGTCATGATAACTTTTTAAATAACATAAACATGTACCGGGTGGTGAGCACATGGTCCAAGTGGTATGAAAATGATATGATGATTAGAGAACTGCTGTCTTGCATAATCCACTCTTCCGATGCCCTCATGCAGTAATACCGGGTTTTTGGCCTGTGTACCAAAATTAACGTTGCACTTCTGCTGCAATTTTCCGCCCGTTAAGCGTTTGTAAGGTAAGAATTATCACTAACACGAATGATTTTTCATTATTATTTCCAAGTTTCCAGATATTGTAAATAATGGTTTTTAGAATATCTTAACTTTAGCAAACGTTTCTCGGTATTGTCTGCATATTGTATTAAATAGGTTTTTTAGAATGGTATGAAAACATTGATCCAAAAGAATTGCTAAAACAAGACTTCAATAATAATATTCAATCAAATAAAAATCGTATAACATAAAACAATAAAAAAACATCCAGTAAGAACACGGTCGCTTAAAGCTGTACTTCTAGAAATCTACGGAAACACAACTGAAGGTACCGGCCAGAGCTGTTGACATAAGCATGAAGCGAGCAAAGAGTTGATTGAAACTTAGAGAATCAAAATGAACGAGTGACTTCTTTTCTTTTTGCTCCAGTGTTTCCTAAAAGAAACAGCAAAAACTGTCTTCGCTTTTCTATCGCGTTGTAGAAATCTCCTGTACATTTTTAGAGGTTTGGGAGGACTAGAAAAGCTGTTAGAACACCAGCAGCAGGAAATATTTATCACCGCCATTAAAACCCTGAAGCGCTCGATAGCGGGAAAATATTCACAACTGTTCTTGTTTTTTTTTTTTTTTTTTCCTGAATGACCGAAAGGATAATATATGTATTTTTTGTTACTCGACTTTTTTCATGGCGGTCTTTTATAGCTAACACAGAAATGGTGTTTCCTGTAGATCAGGCAAAATATCACTCTTGATATCATTTTAGACCAACTCATCATGTCGTCAGCGAAAGCCAAAAACAAAGTGATCGCAGCGGCTTGTAAAGGTGAGAAATACGAGATTCTTGACATGCGTGCAGAACAATCAAACAACCAAATGGTTAATCATTATATTTTCATTGCATTTGTTTGAGTGAAACCAATTTAGCATGCAAACTGAACGATTTCATTCGTAGCTAAAACTTTTGTCTTTCCAACACTTTCGTCGACATTTTCGTCCTGCTCAATAGATTTTCTTGCATTTTCCGCCCAACATTCTGAACAGTTTTCGTATTTTGTAGTCAGAAATGTGATCTATAAGGGCAATACCTTTGTAGCTAGAGACCGCGCTCAATATTATCAATATGAGCATTTGAGTGATGATCTGAAAGAATTGACTATGACAGTAAACTGCACATGCTACACAACACAGTAGTAAAAGCACCCGGCCCTGGACTAAGACCGGCTAAGGAAATATATTACTTTGCTCTGACGATAATTTACTCACATCAAATTGAAGTTAATAAATAAGTATTTATCCTCAACTCAGCCAAGGCAGGATTCACTGAAAATATTGGCAAACTTCTTAATCGGCACAATTTAAAATTCGTTCGTGAACACTTGGCTACACAACTGATGACAAAATATATTAATTGAAGCATTTTCGCTGTAAAATCAGACATGCATATCAGAAATGCGATTGTTCGGCAGGAAAATCGTGAAGATATGCATATAATTGCTTTGTTGCTAAAGATCATATCAAAGCAACACAAAGGAACAAACGGTATCTTCTGTATTTCTCTAGAACGGCTCAACAACGCGGTTTTCGGCAAAAAATAGCTGTAGGGCTTTAGCTAACCGAGACATGGATGCGCTAGGGAAAATGCATTTCCGTGTGACTCGTCCGATGGTCAACCGAGTTGTTCAGGTGCAAAGAAATGACCTCTTTGAAACTTCAAACAGTAGCTGGTTTGCAATTTGCAGAGGCGCATTTGGCGTCGGGTGATACGAAAAGCGATGGTTTAGGCTGTCTATGAAAATGAAATTGAACGTACAAGTTGGTCGTCTGTTCGTTCATCAGAATTGTAGCCACGCTGTACATCGCTTTCAGTTGGCTTCTCTTTCCCATTGGTCAAGCGCGTTCTCAAGTGTGGCGTACATCATACTTGGCGGCGCACTTCGGCTTCTTTGAACTACGAACGTTTCCATGGTCACTAAGTAAAGTCCAAGTAAGGACATTTTACGCATTCACACCCAAAGTATGTTCCAAGTGCACTTAGATTATACTTACAAGCTCTAGTGTGAAGCCAAGTAAGAAAGCAAAACAAAGGGAACATATTCCATTCTGTTACTATTCCTCTTCCTGATTCGCCCATTGTAATTACAATGACGGAAGACAAATAAAACAGTTAATTTTTCTCTACGAAAAATAGAAGTCAGTAGTCAATCTACTCTGTGAGTAGTTGGTGTTGTAAATTAGGTTTTGAATGATAGTTCACGTTTTCGATCCACATTATCAAAATGTCTGCAGTACATGGTCAGTCTATTGCTTAAAATGACGTTATTTGTCGTTAACACCATCATACTTTAGAACAGCCCTGAATAAAGTATAAATTTGTAACAATTATTTATCATGGTCATTGTTATGTATGGCCTAACCAAGGGGCACAAAAAAATTCCAAAAAAATTGACCCTTTAATTTTTTTTATGGGCGCTCGATAAAATTTGCTACTTAGAGGACCTTTTTTCGTTGTCGTTGTTGTTTATGTTTGTTTGTTTGTTTTTCCCTTTGTTTTTTCTCATTTTTTTCCCGTATATATGTGTGTGTGTTTCTATTTGTTTGTTTGTTGCTTTTTCATTTCCCTGCCTGGTGGACAATTTTGGTATGTTTCAAATGGTAAGACTGTCTGTAGTTTTAGAAACACAAAAAGAGGAATTTAGCCGAATTTTCAAGATAGCTTCTCTTTATAATTCTGTCGTTGGCTTTTGATGCCTACTCAGTGTAAGAACAGTGGTTAAAAATTTTACTTCATCAATGATAGATATTACGTTAGTGGTTGATTTTTATCACATACTAGTCGCTTGTTATAAACGGGCTCAGACTTTAGGGAGCGCATTTTGATCAGGCGAGCGCCATTTTGTTTTGGGCTTCAGAAGAGAAAAACGCCATAGGGAGTAACACTGAGACAATGCAACATGGCGGCAAATCCACTCAATCGCTAGCTAAGCTAATATCGATAATTCGCGCTCCCTCAGAAAACGCCTGCATACATTTTGCAACACGTGCGCCCCTGTAACTGACACAAAACCAATGTAGTGTACTTCATAAAACTGATGTGCCTCTTTACTAAATTACGTGGTTAGAAAATTATCAAACCATAAACTTAAGGTGGCGAATGATGAAAGTATGATGCTTCCTCTCCACTTTTACTACTTCTCACATTAAACCAGTGAATATCTAAGCTGTCAGGAATTCATTCTCCCTTTTCTCTTTATTAAACGTAGAGGGCCTCGCGACTGTGTAACATCATCAACAACGTTCAGTCATGCTTCAAACATCTGGCATTGCCATAGCGACGGTACACTCCGTACTTGTCATCGTTGACATCGTTGGAAATTGTCTCGTTTGTGTGATCATAAAGAAACATCGAGACATGAGGTATGTCAAAACTAAAATAACTAAACTGTCACAGCCAGTTTTAAACACTACTAAAGGCTTACACAACAACTTTATATGACAGTGAAATAGAAAATGGTTAGCTTGAGATTTACATAGCCTGATGTGAGCATGGAAGAACGTTTAAGAGAATTATAATGAGATTAAATTTTTTGAAAGTTCTTCAATTATAAGTTCAGGTATTCCAACTTATATCGGAGTACGAGAATTCTAACTCAGGTACCTCAACCGTTTTAAATTATAAACTTTTTTTTAACTTAACAACGTAACAGCGACTTCGGAACGTTTAAAACTGGTTTTCCGTTAAGACGAAAGTCCATTGGAGCATTTACACTCCAAGCAATATTTCTAATGCCGACAGTTCTTGTATGTTCGCAGATGTAGATAATATTACCATGCTCCAATCTAGTTCAGCCATTTGAAGTTATTCAAGAGAGGATAAAGTGTAAGAGCGTAAGTCCTTCATAAAGGCCTTATTCTTAAGGTAATCTCTCTCAAGTTATTTTTAGACATGGAACCTAATTCTGAATAATGTCACTACGCGCGTAACATGGATGTTTTCGTGGAGGATGACAATTAATGAGAAGCTGCGTGTGCCGTCCAGGTGACGGCAGTGCTTCTCTCTAGGCCCTCCTGAGGTTTCCGAAGCCTGAAATGGTCTAAAAATAATTTAATAGGGATTACCTTTGTAATGAGTTCTATTAGAAGAATTAATTATCTCACCCTTCATCATCTCTCGATTTATGATATTCCACAGGACTCCCATCAACTATTTACTTGTGAACCTGGCTGTAGCGGATGCCATGTATGCGACCTTTGTAACACCACAGACTTTCTTCATGATCACTCCCACCCACCCAGGGGGAACAATTGGTACAGTTTTATGCAAATCGGTGACGGGTGGCTGCCTCGCATGGATTGCTGGAATCTCCTCAGTAGTCACTTTGGTTGCAATTGCCGCTGAACGATATTTTGCGGTAATCTACCCTGCTGGTAGCATGGGCAAACTTACCAAGCATAAACTGAAGGTGAGTCACTGACAAAGTTCAATTAGTACTATTAGCATATACCAAACCAGTGCATTGTTTTTTGTTTCTTTTTTTCACGCATTCTGAATGAGTGAATGGCTATCCCCGGCGTGGGTTCAAAAGCAAGAATACTTTACAATTCCTTTTGATGAAATGTCGCCGGCTCGGCGAAAATTAACCACTAGCAACCTCGACCAGTATTACGGGGAATAACTGTCAACTATAGAGTTACAAAGAAAGCTTTCAAACCATGTCTACTGATCTAACTCATCACCAGTGTGATGCGTATTGCTACTCCTTGAAAAGCATCCCTAAAAGAAGCGTTAACGGAACAGGTTTAAAATAGTATTTGCGTTGCTATGTTAACGTTTTACGTTTCGCTGTTTCAGGTGATCATTCCTGGTTCATGGATCTTCGCATTGATAGTCAACATACCACTGTTTCTAGTCTTAAACGTAAAGGACAATGCCTGTACGTTGAGTGAAGAATGGATACAGAAAGTTTATATTTTGTACTGGACAGTCATCGTAATTGCAGCCATAGTACTGATGGCTGGGTTGTATTCCAGAATCGTGTGCACCATCTGGTTCAAACATGGGCCCGACAATCAACTTACCTTTCAACAGAGGGTAAGTAGTAAGGGAGCTCATCAGTCACCGTAATCTGAGTTATTTTGGCCACTTACAAATGTATCTATAAATTGAAAGAAAACCTAAAAATAGCATTTTACTAAGATAGAAAAACACGAAAGAGATACCGTTGAGCAACAGTGATAGTTAGGGATGGAGAAGATTGACACGGATTATAAACAACAGACGTAAAAATGTCAGGCTAAATTTTTAAGTTGCGCAAACAATGACGAAGCTACTTTGAGAAACAAGATCAATATGTGAACGCTTTTCGTTGGCTGCTCTGACGATAGCTACTGAAGTGTTCAAATGAACGCTCATGACTGAAACTTGCAGATAGCCACGTTTTTTTTCAATTATTTTCTGGTGCCCGAACATTCTGGAAACGTCTTGTTCGAGCGTTGCTGTTAAGTGAATACTCTCCACCAAGCAGTAACCATGGAAAACAAACGCAAACAAAATATCACTCTCTCTGTTTTTTGAAATGTCTTCACCTTTGTAAATACTCTGAATACTTAAGAATGGCTGACTGTTAGGATCGAGAAACGCCGGTCAACGACCCATTTGGCAAATCGCTCATATTTTGCCCAAAGATACCCTTAGGTGACCTAATTCTAAAAATCATATTATAAGGTTCCAGCGAATTTTTATTTTTCAGAAATTCGCGAAAATTTGAAAGCGCGGTCAAAGTGCGGTTTTTCGTGTAATAAAATGACCGAAATAAGGTGCGAGGACGAAGCGCTGCTAAAGTCTTAAAATAAATTAAATTGACTTCAAACTTCACACAAATGTGGAACAACCACTCTAATTTATTCCTCGTTTTAAACTAATCTCAGATATGTTGATATAGTGGTTTTCCAAACCATTTTAAAAACACCTATGAAGCGTGTGAAAAATAACGGCAAAATATAGGTCATGTTTAACAGCATAAAAATGCACCTGGTACCTCACTTTCCGATTATTTTACTTTGCAGCCTTAAAATATCATTATTAGACATATACCATGCCAAGTTTCATGCTCGAACTCGCAGTATTTCCCTTTGAGAAAAACGAAAATCTATGTCAATGTGTTGGGCGCAAATGACACAACAATTATACACAAACAAGAGACAAATCAATTTCAATAGCGAAAGTAAAAGGCTATCATTAATCAATTCAATCAATTAAGCAATTCACTGCTATCAGTAGAAATATAATGTCCTCATAATATGTCCAATACATAAAAACTGTTTTTAGACGTTTTCGATCTTTGTTTAATTTCCTGTCCGCCGTCATGTCTAGTTTATCATCGCGTGTATTTCCTCAATGTCAACAACACTGTGAATGGTTCTCATAACAAACGCACAGAGGTTTCCTGGAACCTCGATGTTTTCGATTCACCAAAACGCTTTAAGTTCGTTAAGACACAATAATGGGTCAACTTGGAATGCTGTTTAGCATTAAGGACGTTAAAGGACTGTAAATTAATCGAGTTGAAATATCTTGAGGCAAATCAAAATCGCGCCCTTATTCTAATTGCTAAACAGCCGATCTCCGTTCAAGTTCAAGAAGTCGAGAGGTTAATTCGGCAATGTATCACCGGTACAACAACAAAATCAAACCGAGGGCATCAAAAGTGTAAGTTTAAAAGTGTAGTGGCAAGTTCGAAGTAAATTTCGCCTATATGAATTGGAAACAAGAAGTGAAACGGTCTGACCCGAAACAAATAAACGAAATATTAATACGACTAATTTAATCCGAAAATGTTGCAGAAAACATACCTAAAAGCCGTCGATTTCCCTCAATACCACTCCACATTGCCTTAAAGAGGCCAAGCTTTCTGCTGTAAGAATCAGGGGCCGCATGAATCTGTTTTTATTATATCGGCAACCATGCTGCGTGGCTGATATTCGAGACTCAGTAAAACTTGTCACACAACCGTACGAGCAGCCCAGTCACGCTTTCACTGCTTTCGCGAAAATGTTCAACATTTCGCAATTACAAGTTTTAAGTAGTGACAGTAGATTGAAATGCGCTTTTTAAAGCTGTCCTATCCAGGAGCAATTATTTCTTGTTCTTGAATGGCTTTTAGTTGTAGCTACAGTCGGGGAGGGGGGGGGGGGGTACTCCCGGAAATTTCGAATATCTGTATGCCGTGGAAGATTAAGTGGTCTCTAGCTCTTAACGCCAACACTGAAACACCACATGATTCTCGAAGTATCACAGGGATCACTAAGCAAAATAATTTTGAGTTTAGCTCCGCTGAGTCAGATACCTGTTGGCGCGCATATTGCATTGACCGTGGACAGGTGGAAAAACAGTTAAACCGGAAAAGCCTGTTGCACATTGTAATTCAGCGTTGTCCAACACGCAATCGGTCTGGTTGTAATGCTAATCGTATTTGATAGAATCTCAAGTTTTCTTTCGACACATACTCACGTATTGGGGTGGTGACATACCACTAGATGGGCGTGGCCGGGAGCCACGAGTCAAGTCAGTCAACTCGCAAAGCTCAACCGAGAAGAGTGATAGTGAACCACTGGTGGAAGGACTGCAGATTGTCCCTACGCCTCACCCTAATAGGCCTCTGTGTTATTCTAATGAACTGATGCTGTTACAATGATACTATTTAGCTTTATGAACATGCTAATGGTAAAGGTTTTCTTTTGCAGTATAAAAGAATCATTAATAAGTAGTTCTTTGTGAAAGACTATTTTAAGGAAAGTAAGCTGTTCGCGAGATCTATGTTTTCAGATGTTCTAGAGTGATTAGTTTGTTAGGGCACTGTTGCGCTGCGCTTGCGCGCAGTGTCGGAAAAAGTACGTTAGATCATCTGTTTCTAAGTTGATAAAGGCAAATTAATCGCTGCAGCGAATTTGGAAAGGGTGACGATTCCAACCTCGTTCCCAGAGTCTCTCATCTTACCACCCTGTCGTTCCCATATTCGCTGGGAACGAGGTTGAGACGATTCGGCCGTTAGTTTTTCCTCTAAAGGATCTCCCTCCTCTACTCCCACTCCCTCTCTACAAAAATTTGACGATCCTCCTCCCCCGGCAAGAGATGTTTGCTCAATACCGAAGAAGTCAAACATCGACAGTTCCTAAGAATACTTCCGGCAAGTGCAGTTGTTAGTAAAATACTTCACAAGCGCTGAGTATGGAGCTATTCCGCGCACGAATGGGAGAGGTATATCTAATCCCATGTCTTCGCACCCGCATCGTAGCATAGGCAGTTTCAGGTTCTTTAGGCCACCCTCCATCGCCAAGGCACAGGGGTCTTGCTGGTCGTATACCAAAGGATGCTGGAGCTGAACTATTTCTACAACTTCCTTTACCTGACTAAAATTGCTCTCCTCTTCAGATACCTGAACATGCATCTCATCAGGATCACTTTGGCGCAGAGCGTCACTTTGTGAGACAAAAACTAGCACCTGAAAAAGACGAATATTATAAGGGCCCCGGGCTCTGCGCATCTCCCGCGCCACCATTTCGGCGTCAAGCTTTCGGCCTGTCGTTTGACCAACGCGGGATTTTGCCATGAGATACGATTGCTGTTTGTCATTGACTGCCCTGAGAGCCCAACCCCCTTTTAAAGCAACAAGGACTTCTTGGTGACGTACTGTGGCTTTGAGTTAAGCGCCAACGCTTGCTCCAAGCAGGGTTTGTAGCACATTTTGGCTAAGTCCATAAGGGAATGTCTCTCCAGAGACTAAGTACATTTCTCCAGTGACAAGTGCTTCTCTAAAGTAGACAGCCTATGAAAGATACGAATGCAGCTGCCTTGAAGGCATTAATACACCCTGTCGTGCATGGTTACTATCCATGGAAACATCACCAGACGCTTCCTCGGTCACACCCGTTGATACTGGCACTGATGTTGAGGTCGCAGTGTTCGCACCTCTTTACAAAATGACCTGAAGTCTCCTTCAGAGAACGAGGCTTCCAGCAGAAATAAACAAAGAGCGATGTCTGACTAAATTGCAAAAGAAACCCCTGTCCATTAGCATGTTCATAAAGCTAAATAGTATCATTGTAACAGCATCAGTTCATTAGAATAACACAGAGGCCTATTAGGATGAGGCGTAGGGACAATCTGCAGTCCTTCCACCAGTGGTTCACTATCACTCTTCTCGGTTGAGCTTTGCGAGTTGACTGACTTGACTCGTGGTTCCCGGCCACGCCCATCTAGTATTTTGTCACCACCCCAGTACGTGAGTATGTGTCGAAAGAAAACTTGAGATTCTATCAAATACGATTAGCATTACAACCAGACCGATTGCGTGTTGGACAACGCTGAATTACAATGTGCAACAGGCTTTTCCGGTTTAACTGTTTTTCCACCTGTCCACGGTCAATGCAATACGCGCGCCAACAGGTATCTGACTCAGCGGAGCTAAACTCAAAATTATTTTGCTTAGTGATCCCTGTGATACTTCGAGAATCATGTGGTGTTTCAGTGTTGGCGTTAAGAGCTAGAGACCACTTAATCTTCCACGGCATACAGATATTCGAAATTTCCGGGAGTACCCCCCCCCCCCTCCCCGACTGTAGCTACAACTAAAAGCCATTCAAGAACAAGAAATAATTGCTCCTGGATAGGACAGCTTTAAAAAGCGCATTTCAATCTACTGTCACTACTTAAAACTTGTAATTGCGAAATGTTGAACATTTTCGCGAAAGCAGTGAAAGCGTGACTGGGCTGCTCGTACGGTTGTGTGACAAGTTTTACTGAGTCTCGAATATCAGCCACGCAGCATGGTTGCCGATATAATAAAAACAGATTCATGCGGCCCCTGATTCTTACAGCAGAAAGCTTGGCCTCTTTAAGGCAATGTGGAGTGGTATTGAGGGGAATCGACGGCTTTTAGGTATGCAACATTTTCGGGTTAAATTAGTCGTATTAATATTTCGTTTATTTGTTTCGGGTCAGACCGTTTCACTTCTTGTTCCCACTTTATATAGGCGAAATTTACTTCGAACTTGCCACTACACTTTTAAACTTACACTTTTGATGCCCTCGGTTTGATTTTGTTGTTGTACCGGTGATACATTGCCGAATTAACCTCTCGACTTCTTGAACTTGAACGGAGATCGGCTGTTTAGCAATTAGAATAAGGGCGCGATTTTGATTTGCCTCAAGATATTTCAACTCGATTAATTTACAGTCCTTTAACGTCCTTAATGCTAAACAGCATTCCAAGTTGACCCATTATTGTGTCTTAACGAACTTAAAGCGTTTTGGTGAATCGAAAACATCGAGGTTCCAGGAAACCTCTGTGCGTTTGTTATGAGAACCATTCACAGTGTTGTTGACATTGAGGAAATACACGCGATGATAAACTAGACATGACGGCGGACAGGAAATTAAACAAAGATCGAAAACGTCTAAAAACAGTTTTTATGTATTGGACATATTATGAGGACATTATATTTCTACTGATAGCAGTGAATTGCTTAATTGATTGAATTGATTAATGATAGCCTTTTACTTTCGCTATTGAAATTGATTTGTCTCTTGTTTGTGTATAATTGTTGTGTCATTTGCGCCCAACACATTGACATAGATTTTCGTTTTTCTCAAAGGGAAATACTGCGAGTTCGAGCATGAAACTTGGCATGGTATATGTCTAATAATGATATTTTAAGGCTGCAAAGTAAAATAATCGGAAAGTGAGGTACCAGGTGCATTTTTATGCTGTTAAACATGACCTATATTTTGCCGTTATTTTTCACACGCTTCATAGGTGTTTTTAAAATGGTTTGGAAAACCACTATATCAACATATCTGAGATTAGTTTAAAACGAGGAATAAATTAGAGTGGTTGTTCCACATTTGTGTGAAGTTTGAAGTCAATTTAATTTATTTTAAGACTTTAGCAGCGCTTCGTCCTCGCACCTTATTTCGGTCATTTTATTACACGAAAAACCGCACTTTGACCGCGCTTTCAAATTTTCGCGAATTTCTGAAAAATAAAAATTCGCTGGAACCTTATAATATGATTTTTAGAATTAGGTCACCTAAGGGTATCTTTGGGCAAAATATGAGCGATTTGCCAAATGGGTCGTTGACCGGCGTTTCTCGATCCTAACAGTCAGCCATACTTAAAAGGCTTGTTCAGTCTGCGATCCAGCTATTATTAGTTAAGAGGAACTGATATTTTTAGTCTGCCAAAAATATGTAAAACCTCTTAAGACCTTAATCCCGTTAAGTCAGTTACCGGGCAACTAGTACGCGCCCAGGACCGCACTTCTAGATCAATATCAGTAAAGATCTCAACACCAGGCGCAAATTAATTTTGCCTTAATTGTGTCATCGCATAAATTTTTCTGCCTTGATCTAACTTTTATTTCGTTATTTTATTGATAACACCAGGTAGCTCGATTATATATTAGCGCTGTTAAAGAAATGTTACCGTGTGAATTCGAGAGTACATCAAGTTTATGCACGCGTGCATAGTGACAGATCTTGTTTCCAGGAATCGTACTTTCAAACCACTTTGCTGATTCATTTGTTAACTTGGAAAATATTTATTATTTTCCAAGTTGTAATCCTGGAACGATTTCCCTCCATCACTCCTTCACTCCTTCACTCCTTCACTCCTTCACTCCTTCACTCCTTCACTCCTTCACTCCTTCACTCCTTCACTCCTTCACTCCTTCACTCCTTCACTCCTTCACTCCTTCACTCCTTCACTCCTTCACTCCTTCACTCCTTCACTCCTTCACTCCTTCACTCCTTCACTCCTTCACTCCTTCACTCCTTCACTCCTTCACTCCTTCACTCCTTCACTCCTTCACTCCTTCACTCCTTCACTCCTTCACTCCTTCACTCCTTCACTCCTTCACTCCTTCACTCCTTCACTCCTTCACTCCTTCACTCCTTCACTCCTTCACTCCTTCACTCCTTCACTCCTTCACTCCTTCACTCCTTCACTCCTTCACTCCTTCACTCCTTCACTCCTTCACTCCTTCACTCCTTCACTCCTTCACTCCTTCACTCCTTCACTCCTTCACTCCTTCACTCCTTCACTCCTTCACTCCTTCACTCCTTCACTCCTTCACTCCTTCACTCCTTCACTCCTTCACTCCTTCACTCCTTCACTCCTTCACTCCTTCACTCCTTCACTCCTTCACTCCTTCACTCCTTCACTCCTTCACTCCTTCACTCCTTCACTCTTTCACTTCCCGTTAGACATTTGGAAACCCGGGGGGGGGGGGGAAACTCCCATATGAAAAGGCAAGGGATGCTCGTTGGAAAATTTGAATTTATCTCCTAAGGGAGATTAATTTGGACGTTGCTTGAGCTTCATTAGACCCCTAAAATATACCACTTAAAACGAATAGGTTCGATTACTTGCCACTGTTCAAGAGAGGATACCGCGCACTTGTAGACCCGACTCGCGTACTCGAGAGATTAGCGGATATCAAGCCTAAAAACAGAAATTAAATGAGAGCGTTTCTTTTATTATTTCCTCGGGTGCACTCTAAAGGTTACTTTGACAGCTAAAAATAGTGACCTTTCGTCATCAACATCCCAAGTGAGACCAGAATCCTTGATTTTTACCCGAGACGACGAGCATCCCCGACCTTATCATGTAGGAGTCCCCCCGGGTGTCGAACATCAGCCGTCTAAGACCGTTTTACAGTCGCTTGCAGCGTATCAAGTAGTTATTTTCGAGAGGTAGAAGGTAGAACGAATTTTCCATTGCAAGGAAAATACTTATGGTTCTTGCATGCTTAGCGATTCGATTCAGGGAAAGTCTTCGTAGTTTTTCGTCACAAACCTACGTGATATGTGAATTCGAAAGCAATTGATATAAACGAATGATTAAAGGCTTCAGACGATTTTTTTAACACAAGAAATGGAAAGAAAAACGCTACCTTTCGGTAATTTTAAGAAAAGAAAAAACAATGAAGAAGAAAAGAAATAAAAATCAGCAGTAACCACTAGGATTCGAACTTCCAATGTCTCGCATGGCGAGCCAGCACTTATCACACTGAACTCTTCGACATCAGTTACCGATAACGAAAGTATTAATTATTTATTTACGTACCGCAGGCTGATGAGTTTCGTTCAGTCTGTACCTCACATTTTGACCAAACAAAATAATCTTGCCATTTTTGACTACAGCACAAGGAAGGCTTGTACAGATACATGTAATGTAAAACGTGTAGGCAGGTCTGACTAACAAACAGATTCTTAACGTTGAACATTTTCATTTTGCAAATATCACAACACACCCCTGAATAGAAAAAGGGTTTATGGGCTTGTTAGAAAGCTAGACTGCCCTCAAATCACAACTAGTTCCTTAATGAGCAGAGCCTCTTAACACCCTTTCATAATTTATTTTCCAAGTTCAGTAGCTCACAGCCACTTTGATTACTATCTTAATTGTATTTTTCTCTATATATTCAGGGCGTCATGAGAGTGCGGAAGCGAGTCACTTTGATGGGGGTAACTGTCACTGCCATATTTGGAATCTGTTGGGCACCTGACGTAATTGCGCACAACTTAGACATCAACACATCTCTCAGTATCAGTGAAGATGCATACGCCGTTATTCATACGCTAGTACTGTTCAGTTCCGCTGTCAACCCATTTGTATACGCTCTGGTTAACAAAACCTTCCAAGAAAAGCTAAAAGGAATGTTATGCTGTAGCTGTACCGGCTCCACGGGATCCACACGAAATCGAGTTTGCCAACAAAATTTAAACTCCACAGTAGGGACATCAACTTTGGTGTGATCAAAAAATCTAAAAACATTTCTCCTTTTAATAATGCCTTTTTGTAATTAAAGGAAAATGTGACGGCATTATACAGATTGGAGAGACAAAGTTATGATAAACGTTAGCACTTTAAACTGCCTTGAGAGACAGCGATTTTCCTCTCTTTCTCTGAGTAGCAAGAGAAGGGAATCTCACAGGGTAGGCAACTTTACAGGAGTATTACCTTTCATAGATCTGGCAGGAACGTTATTGCAATTCTTCAATTTAGCGTCGGGACCGCTACTTACATTTGGTAGTTTAAGGGAGTTCACTTATTGGAAGAGGGAGCGTTTATTCGTTTTTCATAAATATCACGATGTGACCCAGTTCTTTAATGAAAAACAGAACCTTTAACTCAAGAACTTTCATAATGTTCAATATTGCTTCACAGTCCATCCATAGTTCATTCATCTAATTACTCTATTAACTGTCAATGCCTTAAATGACACTGTCGCTATGGGCACGCCTAGCTTGTATAAAGAGGGTGCTTAATGAATTTGGAATGGGGGGGGGGGGGTGGAAGCGCTTATTAGGTTATATAGCATATCACATCTATAGGTATGCACATTAAAAACACACAGCGCGACCGGCTCCCAGTTGTCTTACACCAATAAATAACTCACAGGCCATTGGTCTAAATATTTTCAGGTTTTAATGTCATCACAGCTGCTTAAGTTGTGTATGTAAGAGCTGCATGATCATTCATGTATTTACATCAATTAGTGTTTATTATTCGTTCACGAACACGTGCACCCTCCTCCGTTATTATGGGTACCAGCACCCCTATCATTTATGCTTTTAATTTATAATAATAATTACTGTAATAAATTATTTCTAGATCTGAGGTGAAATAAAAGTTTTGTTGTTTTGTCTGTTGTTGTTGTTGCATATGTTCGATGCCTCTGCAGATATAACCAATAGCTTATATTTGGCGCGAAAAAATTGCTCAGAAATTTTTCCGCGGACATTATCTGTTCTGAGAAGCAAACCCAGAGAGTGAAGTTAGAGGAAAACTGTCAGTTCCGAGGAACAGATAATGTCCAAGGACAAATATGTGATCATTTTTTACAGTCAAATGGAGGCTATTGCATTTATTATCTTTATTATCCTTTCCTTTAATAATACTTCCTTTAATATTTTTCTCAACACGGGTGATCTGAAAATTGGGGAATATCACTCGGATATTCCCCAGTTTTAGCTGGGCATATTCAGTCACGTGACGCGTTTACACCAGTCGCGTGCAAACGAAAATATTCGATGGATTATAAAGCTAGGTACTTTACGTGATTGGTTGTCAGTTTCGCATGCTGAGCTCAATAACTGCTCGCAGTATCGTTATTAATGATTGAATAACCGTTTACCAAAACCTGCCTTTACAATACGTCTGCGATTCTATTAGGATGCAGAAATTTAAGCGTCAAAACGTTTCAAATGATAAAGAAAATTGATGCAACTCTCATATGAAAATACAGACAGCTTTTAATTTTGCTACCATTTTTTTTTTATGATGACTATTTAAATAAGGCCCCATTTACAATACGCCAGAGAAATTTGAAAACGGAGGTTTCACCCTGAAAACGCATCAAACGTTTTGCGTTTTTTCTCACATTACGCCGGAGAAATTTGAAAACGCAAAAATCACCGGTCATTTTGGATTTGTGTTTGAGGAAAACTCGGTCAGGGAAATCACTGGATTATCGGGACATCATCATTTTCGAAAAGCTCCTGTTTTCAAAATAATTTCCCTCCAAACTAAAGCGCAATGAAGGCATTTTCAAATTCCTCCGGTTTGAAGAGCATTTTCGGAAGGCTCCGTTTTCGTGATGGCTCAGTGTGGACAGTTGGCCTAAAGATAGCAATAAAGCTGCGTTTTTAATTTTCTTCGGCGTGGTGTGAACGGGGCTTAACATAACGAGCACCGGCTGGTAATCACGTGGTCCAAGTTGTATAAATTTTCTTACGATGATTATTGAACTGCTGTCCTTCATAATCCTTTTCTTGCGATGACATCAGTGATAGCAGTTTTTTTGGACTGGCTACAACATTACCGTTCAACTTCTCCGATTGTCCACAAGTGAAGTGTTTTAGGTAAGATTGTCATTTTGCATTTATTTTCTAAGATTTTAGACATTTCATTAATAGGTTTTAAAATATCAAAAAATGTGCTAAAAGTTGGTAGATATTATCTGCATATTGTATTAAATCATTTTGTTTTAAAGGTGTGAAACATATTGAAGTAAAAGAATTGCTAAAACAGGACTTGAATAAAATTTTTTAAGCAAATAATAATCGTAGGACAATGTAACAATGAGGAAACACCCTGTAAGAACACGTTCGCTAAAAGCTGTACCTCGACAACTCGATAGAGGAACAGAATTTCCCAAGCTGCTGACATTATGATGAAGCGGGCAAAGAGAACGTGAATTTTAATCATTCAAATAAATAAGTGGATTTCTTTTCTTTTCCATCAAGAGTTTCTTAAAATTAATAGAAACCATTTTCTTCGCGTTCCTATCGAGTTGTAGCAACACAAGAAAAAGTTTGAAGCAGGAATTTCGGTAGTAGATTTTTCTGTAACCAGAAGTGAAGGTTTGCATAAGAAATGTTGCAGCAACACGAGCAGCAGGCAATACATATTTATCTCTGTCATTAAACCTGGAAGCGCTCGATAGCGCTCAAATATTCACAAAATGTTTCGCAGGGTTTAACCGGCTGACCGGAATGTGGAACTTTTGCCGCTGAGGAGATCTATTTTTTTTAGTACTCCAGTTTTTTGATGGTAGTCTTTTATATCTAAAATAGAAATAGTGGTTCCTGTGGATTCAAACTTCTTAATCTACATGAGTTCAAACTCAGTTCGTGAAAAGACAATCATTTTAAAAAAGGCTACATCGTAAACAACAATGCTACCCAGAAGCTTTATACTGCAATTTATATTCCCGCCATTCTGCTGTAACTATCCTTCTTATCCGCGCAGTATAGAATGGCGTCGAATGGTGAGCGACAAACTAAACCATACTTTCAAAGATAAACAGTTTATATTAAAATATCCCAATACGAGAATATCGAAGTCAGGTGTCAATCAGGTTTTAAATGAAAATTCTTCTTTTCAATTCTTATTATTAAACTGTCTGCGTCATATCTCCCATCTATTGTTTTAAAACTGTCGTATATCTGATCAGCATCATCTCATGTTAGAACATCTTTGAATAAAGCATAAATTTCTAGCAATAATCATTATGTTTATTATTATGTATAAAATAAGGAAGAGGTCATGTATTTAAAGCAATAGTTTAAGCAGGACTAAATAAATTCCAATTACATACGCATCGATCCAGTATTCTTTTTTTTTTTTTTCTTTTAAGCAGCGCTGGTTTTAATTTGCTACCTGGAGTTTGTCTATTTTTTAAAAAGAAAAATTCTAGTTTTTAGTCTTTTAATTTTTTTTTTTTCTTTTTCATGTTGCTGCCAGGTGGGCAGTACATGTTCGTATGTTTAAAATGATAAGACTGTCTGTAGTCTTAAAAACCCAAGATAAGTATAGACAAGGAATCGAGTTGAATTGTCAAGATACCTTCTCCATCCCATTTTAAAGATCGCTTTTAATATGCATTCAACGTGAGAAAGGTAAGGACATTTGCTTCTCACAATCTTTCAAAAATAGGAGCACTGAGAAAAGCTCATCATTATTATTCTATCCAAGCTTGTGTGGTAAAGATTCGACAAAGTTCGATTTCATTGAAGACCTATTTTTTTTCACCTGATTCAAGAAAAGGTTATCAATTGGGCGCATGATTTTCTAGGACAGAATGGCTACGGCCACCTTGTTTCTGTCTATCTGGAATTTGTTAGCTAGGCGTATTTTAGCTATCCAACAGAACCAGGCGTTTTAGCGGGGCAGGGCGCTATAGCGTTACAGTTAGCGGAATTAAAACAAAAAAAACAAAAAAAACATGTGTCTCCCATAAACCCCCTGTTAGACCGGTTAACTTATGAGAGTGAGGGAGTGCATTTTGATCTAGCAAGCGCCATCATTTTTTGGACTTAGATAGGAAGAAGCGTCATAGACAGTAGGATTAAAGTAATCTAACATGGCGGCAAATCTACTCAATCACCTAATGTTCATAATCCACGCTCCCTCAGAAAAAGGTCGCTATGCATTTTGAAACAATTGCCCCCCAAATGTCATCTTAGGTTCTTCATTGTCTGTACCTTGTTTCAAAGTTATGCGCGAAGGAAACTGCTTAGCTATACGTATACCGACCATGACATGGAAACTGTTCCATCGCATTGTGGATACGGTGCCATTTACATGGATTTACAGGTTAGGTTTTACATGCTCGGCCTGGTCTCCTAACGTGTTCGTTTTTCTTTTTCTGCAATTTTGTTTCCTCGATGCACATGTGTCCCTGTAACGGGAGCAAAGTCCATCAAAGATACTGCATAATATGTCCTTCGTTACTAACTTACAGGATCAGATAATCATCATAAAAAGAACTTAAACTAACCCAATCATATGGTGTGATGTAATGAAGGCATGAAGTTTCAATCTCCTTAATTTATATTCAAGGTAACATTACCAGACGAAATATTCATCAGATATTCAATAATCAGTGCTTGGCACTTCCGTTTTTTCTCACATGTCAAGTATCCACAAATAATCATCTAGTTATCAGGAATTCACTCCTCCTTATCTCTTCATTAAACCTAGCAGACCTCGCGACTGTGTAACATCAGCAACAACATTCAGTCATGATCGAATCATATGGCATTGCCATAGCAACGGTACACTCCGTACTTGTCATCGTAGACATCGTTAGAAATTGCCTCGTTTGTGCGATCATAAAGAAACATCGAGACATGAGGTATGTTAAAACTAAAATAACTAGAATATCACAGCCAGTTTGAAACACTACCGAAGGTTGTTACAGCGACTTCACATAGCAGTGAAATAGAAATTGCATGGTTAGCTTGTGGTTTACATAGCCTGATGTGAACATGGGAGAAAAGTTTTTAAAGTTCTTAGATTACATGTTCACGGATTTGAATTTTCAGCTGGCATAAGATGTACAACTCAGGCACCTCAGCCGTTTTCAACTAAACAATGCATTCGTGAAGGTTAAAATTAGTTATTTCCTTAATACGAAAGTCCATTGGAGGATTTACATTCCTAGCAATATTTCTAATGTCCACGGTTCTTGTACATTCGCACAAGTAGATAATATTACCATGCTTCTGTCCAGGTCAGCCATTCTTCTGAAGTTATGCAAGACAAAATGAAGAGTGAGAGAGTAAGTCACTCATAAAGGCCTTATTCTTAAGGTAATCCCGATCAGAATATTTCTAAACATCGCCTGCGTTGATGCAGCTTGCGTTGATATCGATATTTTTGTACAGGATAAAAACGATTGAAAAACAGTTATTTGGGCTGTGTACCTGAGCAAAAACTGCGTCACAGGAGTGCCTTTTTCAGACCCCCAAGGGATTCCGAAACCAGGAGTGATCTAAAAATAACTTGAGATGGATTAACTCGAGTATATTTGAAGGACTGACTCTTTTACTCTTCATCTTCTCCTAACTGAAGTATGTATGTATTTATGATATTCCATAGGATTCCCATCAACTATCTACTAGTGAATCTGGCTGTAGTGGGTATGCTGTACGCAACCTTTATTACCCCAAACACTCCACGGGCTCACTTCCACCCACCCAGATGGTATGGCCGGTACAGTTTTATGCAAATTGATGACGGGTGGAGGCTTGGCATGGATTACTGGAATTTCCTCGGTAGTCACTTTGATTGCAATTGCTGCTGAACGATATTTTGCGGTAAACTATTGTGTTGGTAACATTGGCAAACTTACCAAGCGTAAACTAAAGGTGCGTCACTGACAAAGTGTGATTACTAGTAACTATAGAGTGATTATTAAGAAGAAACGTGTTTTTAGTATGTCTACGCAGATGGTTAATAGTATGAAAAAGAAAACTGAATCGGTATATTAAGCATAACACGTTCCTATTTCAGATGATCATTCCCGGTTCGTGGATCTTTTCATTGATAGTCCATATACCTCTGTTCCTGGCCTTAAACGTAACGGACAATTCCTGTGTGTGGATGGTTGAAGAATGGATGCCAAAAGCCTATTATTTGTACTGGTCAGCCATTGTAGTTGTAGCCATGGCAATAATAGGTGGGTTGTATTCCAGAATCGTGTACACCCTGTGGCTCAAACGTGATCCTGAGAATCAACTCACTTTCCAACAGAGGGTAAGTATTAAGCAAAGAAGTTCAATACGTGAACATTTTTCTTTTAGTCAATCTTAGGATGTTGGCGGGAAAGAAAATTCGGAGTATTTCTTCCTTTCTAGTCTATGGATATTAAGAGGTAAGCCTCAATGAAAGTTCTCCCCGTACGCCAGTTTTGATCTTCTTGATTCTCTATGGGTGCCCTAATCGAACTTTTCCGCGTACCAAGGCCTCGCCAGCTAAGTAGGGGGGGGGGGGGAGGAGGGGGGGCAGCTATTTCGACAAGAACCGTAATGATTATGACAGAATGTGGTTGGCACATTATGTTCAAGTGTCACGCTCTTTTTGTGAGAGTAAGATCGTGACAGTGTGACTGTGACATCATGTCTGACATTCGCATTGTGACGGACAACAAAAGGCCCATCGATTTACAAAATTCAACTCATGATAATAGACAAAGTTTGATATAGAGATTGTAATCCTCACCTGTGACTGACGCTGTCAATAACTTAATTGTCCCTACGATATTTTGATTGAAACATTGCCATTAATATTGCGATACTATGACACCATTTGCAAGCCTTTTTTTGACAATTTACTTTCAAATTACTTTGCCGATTCATTCGTTGCTATTTTAACTGGATTTATCTCTCTCTCTCTCTCTGCACATAGGGCGTGCTAAGAGTGGGGAAGCGAGTCACTTTAATGGAGCTAACCGTCACTGCCATATTTGGAATCAGTTGGGCGCCTGACCTATTTGCGTACAACTTAGACTACTTGACATCCCTCAGTGTTAGTGAACTCGCATACGCTGTTATTCATATGCTAACACTCTCCAGTTCCGCTGTCAACCCATTTGTGTATGCTCTGGTCAAGAAAACCTTCCAAGAAAAGCTTAAGGGAATGACATGCTGTAGGTGTACCGGCTCCACGGGATCCACACGAAATCGGGTTTTCCCACAAAAAGTCATCTGCACAGCAGGGATATCATCTTTAAAGTGATCGAAAAATCTAAAACATTTCTTCTTTGAATGCTTTGTTTAAAGTTAAAAGGACATTGTGACATGGAGAGATAAAGTTATGAGAATGATTCTCTTCTCCCAGCAACTACAGAAGAAAACGACGATCGCGGATCGGGGATCGCAGATCGCAAAACGTTCTGCGATCGTCTGCGATCATATGGAAACACACTTCTGCGATCGTCTGCGATACTGTGATCGTGATCGCAGACGACCGCAGACGATCGCAGAAGATAGAACCATGTTCTATTAATGCTTTTAATGTTGGCTTGATGGCTTAATGGCTTTAATGCTTTAATGCTGGCTTAATGGCTTAATGCTGGCTTAAATGCTTTAATGCTGGCTTAATCCTTTAATGCTCTGGCTTTAATACTGGCTTTAATGCTTTTAATGCTTTTAATGCTTTTAATGCTTAAATGCTTTAATGCTGGCTTAATGCCATGTTCTATCTTCTTCAACCGTCTGCGATCGTCTACGATCAATTGTGATCGTGCGATCATATGGAAACCAAAGTTGTGCGATCTGCGCTCGAAACGTATCCATAATATTTTGAATTCCGACCCATGGTTCAACGCTTCTTTGCAACAAAGTAACCGCTTATTTGTTGTAAACATGGCTGGCGTTGAACAAGGTAACGTTAGTAACGAGAAATTTATGGAGGAGGTTGCGCGATATCAGTGCGTTTACCACCGTAACAGTAAAGATTTGAAAGACAAAAACAAAGAGGCTAACTGCTGGAAAAAAAAGGGGGAGAAATTTAATTTATGGGCGGCTCAAATTCCGCGACATAAGAACTGCGTATGGTCGTTATCTGAAGCGATTGAAAACGCCACTTTCTGGATCGGGGCGAGATGCAGTGCCAAGGGAATTTCAAAATAGGTTGACTAATTAAATAAAATATTTGCCTGCGAATAGAATTTTTATGTTTTATCCCTCTGGTCTTTTGTTGGTTACAGTCACGTAGCATTGCGTGACACAGGGTAGGGGTGGAGGTGAAGGTCAATACATCGCAACCCCTCTAGGCAAACGGCTTGCTTAGTGACCTCGCTAGCAAGCGTGGTCGTGCATTCGCTCAGTTTTTATCAACGAGCGAAGACACTCATTCGAACTCTGCGAAAGTACGGTAAGCATTTTTTCATTTTGCACATCGTTTAGGCATTCTTTAGTTTTCGGATCCTTTTGTTTCGTTTCCGTATCTGTTTTTCTCCCGTTAGGAGCGTACAATTTTTTCGCGAGTTCAATTTCACGCGTGTTGTCATGGCGAGCGCCGTCCCGAAAGTCCTCATTTTGGGCCATTCATTCGTGAAGCGACTACAATCCGACTTGCAGGCTCCTTTCGACGCTCGTGCGGATAGTAATTTTCACCTTGAGGGGACTGCTACGGTGCATTTGTTCGGTGTTGGCGGTCGAACCGTTGAAAAGCTCCGTCGCTATGACCTCCACGTGGTCACGCGCCTTGCTCCAGATGTAGTCATTCTGGAGGTCGGTACGAACGATCTTTCGAACGTAAGACCGGAGGTTGTTGGCTCGTCCATAGAGGAGCTTGTCAGGTCGCTTTTGGACGTTTTTTCGGTGACTATGGTCGGAGTTTGCCATGTCATTCCACGCGGCGTTTCCTTCACAGATTGGGAGGATTTTCTTCAACGCGCTGCGATTCTGAACAATTATGTTCGTGTTGTGTTAGAGCCCTTTCCCAACGCTTTCTGTTGGACTCACAAGGATTTTTCTAGTCCCCATAAGGACTTGTATTTAGCGGATGGCGTTCATGTTAATCCTTTGGGGCAGTATTTCTTATATCGGAGCTACCGGGGCGCCATACTGCAAGCTTTGGGTCGTCTTAGGTCTTAGGCTGCATGTATTTCATCATACCCCCTCCCGCCCTTTTATGACGTTAATATTGTTTTGGTACTTGTGGCACAATCGGTTATTGCCAACCATGAATACATGTGATGTAGCCTCCTTCATTGATACTTCAGTTGTTTTACTGGCCTGTGATGGGTATCTATAAATGTATCTATCATTTTTGAATGGTTTTTGACTTTTATAAGGCTTATGTTAATGTTTACCTCTGAGGTTTCGCCCTCGAGGCCTGTTATCATTATATACCTTTGAGGTTTCGCCCTTAAGGTTGTTATCGTTATTTACCTTTGAGGTTTTCCCCTCAAGGTTTTATATTTGCCTTCGAGGTTTCGCCCTCGAGGTTGTTGTTGTTATTTACCTTCGAGGTTTTGCCCTTAAGGTTTTTATTTACCTTTGAGGTTTTGCTCAAGGTTGTTATCATTATTTACCTTCGAGGTTTCGCCCTCAAGGTTGTTATCGTTATTTACCTTTGAGGTTTTCCCCTCAAGGTTTTATATTTGCCTTCGAGGTTTCGCCCTCAAGGTTGTTGTTGTTATTTACCTTCGAGGTTTTGCCCTCAAGGTTTTTATTCACCTTTGAGGTTTTGCTCAAGGTTGTTATCATTATTTACCTTCGAGGTTTCGCCCTCAAGGTTGTTAGATCTTTGCCTTTGGGGTTTCGCCCTCAGGGTTGTTATAATTATTTACCTTCGAGGTTTCGCCCTCAAGGTTGTTTTATTTTTGCCTTTGAGGTTTCGCCCTCAAAATTATTTTTATTTTTGAGGCTTCACCCTCTGTGTCTTTTGGGCATTTATAGGGCTTGCTGGTGCGTCGACTCTTTGTCTGACATGGCTTGTCCCTGCCCTTTACTTATTTACATTTTATTTATCCTTTAACAGTTTCTAAGCTTAATTTTCTTGTTTAGAAGAGCTTCAGTTTCTGCCATTATGTGAGTTCTCTTTGCAGTTATGCCGCCTAAACGTTCAGTCAGGCTTTCAGCCTCTACTGCTAAACCGCCAGCTGCGAAGAAGCAGAAGAGTGGCAGACGAACATCTGTGAAGTCCTCAGGAACCGGGGCAGCCCATTCAGAACCAGAAGCTCCCGTGGTGTCTCCGGTGTCAACTTCCATACTTCCCCCTGAGTTGATTGACCAACTTGTCAACAGGGTGGCTGACGAAGTGTCGCGTCGGATGGATGCCAACAACAGTGTTGCGCCCCCTCCAGATGCCCTAGCTGAGGTTCCCTTCACAGACCCCTTAACTGGAGGCAGTTCCCTTGTCCAGGGCTCCATCACAGCTGTCCAGAAGAGCCTAACAGGTGAGACCATCAGACCTGACCAGTTGTTTGTATCATCCAGTCTACCACTTGATGCTCGTGTCTCCGATAAGATCAGGGCCAAGATATGGAATGAGGAATATATTGATTTTGGAACCCTTATTGCAAATCCTCAGTTAGAAAATAAATATAGTGTAACAGTAGATACATGTAATGCTGAGAAGGGTTCCATCCCCTCTCTCTACCTGGAGCCAGTCTCCAAACCAAAGAAGATTACGACCATTGAAGCATGGAATAGCTGCTTTTTAATTTTTGTAGGGGTTTACACCTCTAAGTACCCAGCCGAGGCCCCTGCCTTGATGAAATATGGCGAGATCATCCAGGACTTGGCGGCCAGGGGTCACAATTGGAGTTATTATGACCAAAACTTTCGTTTTCTACGGCAACGACAGGCCTCTTCCTTTCCTTGGGGGGTTTTGCATGGGGAATTGTGGCTTCGTGCTCAATCTCCTATAACCAGGAGGCCACAACCTGAACATGCTGCTAAGCCCCGGGTGCGGGCAAATTTGCCTAGAGTTCCTGCCGGTTTTGTTTTAAATATCACCGGGGCCTGGTTTGTCCAGGCTGTTCTTTTAAGCATTCCTGTTACAAGTGTTCAGGGGACCATAGGGCAACTCAGTGTAATTTTCGTCCCCCAAGTAAGCCAGCCAATAATAACACCCAGTCTGCCAAGTCCAAATCTCCCAACGCCAGTAAAAGTTGATAGGTTGATTTCTCTGCTGTCGGGCGTACAACCATTCCACTGCGGAATTTCTTTACTCTGGTCTCAGTTTCGGCTTTCCAATTCAATGTCAAGGCGAAAGAGTGTCTTCAACAGCCAAAAACCTTGTTTCTGCTTTTCTACACCCCACGGTTGTAGACGATAAAATTAAGAAAGAGCTTGATTCCCATAGGTTAGCCGGTCCTTTTCATTTTCCTCCACTTCAGCCATTCCGTATATCCCCATTGGGAGTTGTGCCTAAAAAGACCCCAGGTGAGTTTCGTTTGATACACCACCTGTCTTATCCAAAGGGCTCCTCAGTCAATGATGGTATTGACTCTGAGCATACCAGGGTTTGCTATGCTACTGTTGATGATGCAATTCAATTTATCAAAATGGCAGGTCCGGGATGCTTTTTGGCAAAAACTGACATTAAAAATGCCTTTAGGATTATACCAATTCGTCCAGATGATTACAATTTGCTTGGTATGCAGTGGAGGGGCTTGTATTATTACGACCGGTGCATGCCTATGGGATGCTCTAGTTCTTGTCTCACCTTTGAGACTTTCAGTTCTGCAGTGGAATGGATTGCAAGACAGAAATTGAACATTGATCACATTTTGCATCTTTTAGATGATTTTCTGATTGTAGCCTCGTCAGCTAAATTATGTCAAGACCAATTAAATCAGTTTTTGAGTCTCTGTTCTTACTTAGGCATTCCCATGGCACCTGAAAAAACTTGTGGCCCTGCCACTACCTTGTTATTTGCAGGTATTGAATTGGATTCCATCTGTTCAGAGGCTCGCCTACCTCTTGACAAAATTCACAAAAGCACACTGTTGATTTCAGAATTTTTGAAGCTTAAAAAGGCATCTCTGAAGGAGGTCCAGTCATTGATTGGCCTATTAAATTTTGCCTGCTCGGTCATCAAGCCAGGTAGAGCCTTTTTAAGGAGACTGATTGACCTTACGGTAGGGGTCAAGTCGCCTCATCATCTTATTCGGCTTAATAAGGAGGTCAAAGAGGATCTAAAAGTTTGGCTCTCATTCCTGGCTGAATTCAATGGCCGGTCCTTTTTCATTGATGATGCCTGGCACAGTTCTTGCAAATTGAGCCTTTACACAGATGCCTCGGGTGCAATTGGTTTTGGTGCAGTTTTTGGTAGCAGACGGTGCTATGGGAGATGGCCACAAGCTTGGGCTTATTGTAATATTGCTATCTTAGAGTTTTATCCGATCGTCTTAAGTTTGTACCTGTGGGGACATGAAATGAGTAATCAATGTGTCTTGTTCTTTACCAACAACGAGGCACTTGTTCATGTTATCAACAAGCAATCATGCAAAGACAAACCGTTGATGAGTTTTGTTAGGAAGTTGGTTTCTATTTGTTTACGACATAACATTGTCTTCAAGGCAAAACACATCCCCGGAATCTACAACAATTTAGCGGACTCTCTGTCTCGATTACAGGTACAGACTTTCAGACGTTTGGCTCCAGCTCATATGGATCAATGCCCCACAGAGATTCCCCGGTTTCTGCAGCCTCAGAACTGGCCACCATAGTCTCAACCCTTGTGAAATCAAGCCTTCAGCCATCGTCCCTTCCTACTTACAAAAGGGCTTGGAAGCTATATAATCAGTTTTTACATTCAACTTTTAATGGGGTTCCTATGGGACTTCCTATTTCACCCCCTAATTTGGCACTGTTTATTGCTTATTTGTTTGATAATCATTATGCTCCATCGACAGTTAAAAGTTATGTTTCTGCATTGGGATATTCCCACAAGCTGTCTGGATTTCCAGACCCCTTCTCAAGCATTTTTTATCATGCAAATGCTCAAGGGTTACAGTAAACTGGGCGCCCGTCTGGATAGCCGGCTTCCAATTACTCTTCCAATTTTGCACAAAATCATTGAAGCGGCTTCTAGATTTTCATGTTCCCGGTATCAAATTTGTCAATTTCAAGCCATGTGCTCGATTGCCTTCTATGCCTTTCTGAGAGTCGGTGAAATGACTTCCACTAAAAGGCATGGTCCTCAACCTTTACAAATCCATCAGGTAGTGAAGCTGGTGAATGACTCCAATGGTATAGTTTCATTAAAGCTTACATTTCATGATTTTAAACACAATTACAACCAACCCCCTTTTTCTATTGTTATCACTCGTGCTCTTACTTTTTGCCCAGTCCAGTTGCTGTTAGATTATTTAGCTCTGCGGGGTAATAAACCCGGCCCCCTTTTCATGACGTCACTTGGTCATCCAGTTTCTCGTACCACCTTTACCGACCAACTGTCTTTAGCGCTTAAATTCTGTGGGCTCAACCCGGCACGTTATAAGGGCCACAGTTTTAGGATTGGGGCTGCTTCTTATGTTGCGAACCGGGGTTTATCTGATACCCAGATACGGGTTTTGGCCAGGTGGAAGTCCAATGCCTTTCATAAATATATTCGCATTCCTTCGGTATCAACCTAGTTCCTTTTGTTGTAAGACCTGCAGCTTACACTGTCTTTTTATTCAGGAAATATGACACTGATTAGTATGAGTACATGTAGCTGTTTCGGTCATTTATAATTATGGTTCTGTAATAATTTCCTGGATATACGGGACTGATTAGCAAGGAGAGCAGTTCCTGTATCTTGTGTGGTTTAAAACCTATTCTCTAATGGTTTATATCCAATTGATTAGCAATGTTCTTTAATACTGCTTGTTCAGGATTTATGGCACTGATTAGCAAGGGCAGCAGTTCCTATATCTCCTGTTGTTTAAAACCTATTCTCTAATGGTTGCTATCGAATTGATAAGCAGTGTTCATTAATAATGCTTGTTAAGGATTTATGGGACTGATTAGCAAGGGCAGCAGTCTCCATATTTTCCTTCTTTTTGATTCAGTAGTTTTGACTAGTTTCATCGTTTAAAACCTGTTCTTTAAAGGTCATACTCCATTTCTTATTATGTTCTTGTCATAATGCTTGCTTGGGATTTATGGGACTGATTAGCAAGGGCAGCAGTATCCATATCTCCAGTAATTCAAGGACTATATTGGACTGATTAGCAAGGGCAGCAGTCTCAATATTTTCCTATATAGTGAATAAGTATATTTGACCAGTTGTGATGTTTTTATTTTCGCCACTTTTTGTGAGTGCTGTATTTCCTGGGGTGGGGCAGCATCATAATTTTCATTATAATGCTTTTGGCGTTTTGGTTGCCCTCACCTTTACTGGGCCAAAATATTTCTAACAGATTGTAAATTTTTGTATGAATTACAAATTGATTATTTTAATAAATCCGGCTTTGGGCTTTCCCTCAGCCATTTAACTCCAAACATTTGTGTGAGAGTTAAATTATTATTGGCCAGTAAACGAGCTCAGTTAATACAGCACTCAGTTGATATGTTAATACCAGAAGCCCAGAGGGGAAAACATAAAAGAAGAAATTAATTTGCTTGCAGCAAAATTTCCTCCTCGACGTCCGCCATATTGTTTGCTGCGATTTTCCCGCCAGCACAACGCGCGTGTAATTTTGACAGTTCCGTTGTCCGAAATGTATGCAACAGTCGGCTCTGCGATCGCCTGCGATCGTCTGCGATTATATGGAAACAACTTTCTTTGCGATCGTCTGCGATGTGCGATTTGCGATCCGCGATCTTCTGTGATCGTCTGCGATTATGTGGAAACCAGCCTTTACGATGTAGCCCTTTAAATCGTTTTCCTTCACGAATAAGTTTTTGTTGCGTATAGATTCAGAAGTTTGCCGATATTTTCATTGAACCCTGTCTTGGCTAATTTGTGGATAAATACTGGCGATTTATCAACATGAAGTTGATGTGGGTAAATTAACCGCGTAACGACTTCGTGCACGTGACGTTTCTATCGGGCAGCTGACATTTCGAGCCTTTCTTAGGAACAAAGCGATCTTTTAATCTGTTAAAAGCACTTAATGACAGGGGCCAGTCATTAAACATGGTTTTCAATTTTCTCGGAAATTCCCCAGTTTTCAGTCACGTGACGCGTTTAGAACAATCGCAAGCGAGCAAAAACACTTAATGAATGATAACCTAGCCTAACCTATGAATGATAACCTAGCCTTATTTCTAGCCTATTCTGATGATTTTTCGCCCTATGGATGGACTCACTCTGGTTTTAACCACTTCTGCTTCGAAGATATCCATGGATGTTTCTCCGATGGTTTTCTCCCTGACAATTTTAGACGTGAATTTAGCCTGGTTGGATCTCACGTGGTTATAAGACGGCACGTGCTCAGTAGTCTTGAAGTGTTCCAACCATGCTCAAAACAGGCTAAGCATGGGTCTACCTGTTTAGTTCTTCCCTCGAAACCTTTTGTCATGGATTTGGCAGTGCATGTTGATATATCTTCAAATCCAGGACCTGAATCTAACCAAGAAATTACCTCAAGGTCGGTTGGATTATATCATCATTCATTTCGGTCGCCACAACTTATTACATATTCAAGAAGTGAGTTGTTATCAGTGCGGCGTTTTTCGCCGGCTCGTTTGCCTTTTCATCTGGTTTCGGTCTTAAAGGATTTCAGTTTGCTTCGGACAAGAGGATGTAGAGCAGGTGTATGGGCGAAGTCACGAACGAGGCAGAGGAGCATAAGGACGGTTGTTTCAAATCGAAATGATCGTTTTTCGAAATTTGCATCTTTGCTTAATCGCGACAATCTCGTGAAGGTGCAGATCTCACAAGTTGCTAACACCCAGGATACTTCTCACGCGATCAACTTTTGTTTGCTCAATTCCAGGTCAATAAGGAATAAATCTAGCGTACTGAAAGACTTTGTTGTTGACAAGGATATTGATCTTCTTGCTTTGACGGAGACGTGGCTCAGACCTGGAAATATTGATTGTGTTGAGATTGGTGATTTATGTCCCACTGGTTATGATTTTATCCACATTCCACGGGAATCGAGAGGTGGTGGTGTCGGCTTGCTTTTCAAAGAAAGTATGGATATTAAATGCAAAAATAGTGAGTGGAACACTTCCTTCCAGTCGTTCGAATTCTTGGATGTTCGTTTCAAGAGCTCAAAGATGATCAGGATGATAATTATTTACCGCCCACCGTCATCTGTGCCTTTGTCAACATTTTATCATGAATTTTCTCTCCTGCTTGAGGAATTGGCCACAGTATCAGGCGAGCTTTTAATTGTCGGTGATTTTAATCTACATGTGGATTCTTCGCGTGATGTCAACGCATTGCATTTTTGTGACCTAATAGCATCTTTCGATCTGAAACAATGGGTGACTACGCCGACTCGCACAAGTGGTCATATCTTGGATTTAATCATTACTAGAAATCAGTGTAAACTTATAGACAATGTTATGGTTCATGACCCTTTGATTTCTGATCATTACGCTATTTTTATGCATTTATTATTGCACAAACCACAATTTCCAACAAAAACTATTCGCCACCGGAAGCTGCGTTCGATTGATTATGCTGAATTCAATGACACTATCATGAATTCGTCCTTGTTTGACGAATCACGGCGTGATTTGGATTCGTTAGTTGATTCCTATCATCGGGTCTTGAAGTCCACCCTTGACTGTTTATGCCCCCGAAAGGACCCGTGAGGTGGTTCTTCGTCCTTGTGCGCCTTGGTATTCAACTGACATTAGTGTTCAAAAGAACATAAGGAGGAAGCTCGAACGTAACTGGCGACGTACAAGATTACCTGTAGATAGAGAACGGTATGTGCTTCAGAACAGTGTTGTTAATGACATGATTGCCTCCGCGAAGCACACATTTTATTCATCAGTGATCCAGGAAAACTCAGGGAACTCTGGACTTCTTTTTAAGACAATAGAGAAGCTTCTGCACTCCAATCCAGTCCAGCGTTATCCATCTGGGCCTAATAACTGTTCTCTGTCCGAATCATTCGTTGAATATTTTAGTGACAAAATTGTTAAAGTCCGCAATGATCTTGACAAAGTTGATGGAACTCTGAATGACGGTCAAGTTACTTCATGCAATGCTGAGTCTGAAAGCTGCCTAGCTGGTCAGCTGCTAAGTGAATTTAAACTGGTCACTGAGGAGGTCGTATCTGGTTTTGTGAATCACCTGTGTTCAAAGTCCTGTACACTTGATCCAATTCCATCTTCAGTGTTCAAAGGGTGCCGTCATTATCTGCTTCCAATGATCACTCGTATAGTTAACTTGTCTCTTACAAGTGGCCAAGTACCTGATAGATTCAAGGTTGCCATGTTGAAGCCGTTGTTGAAAAAGAGTGGAGCTGATCATGAACTATTTTCGAACTTTCGTCCTGTCTCCAATTTATATTTTCTATCCAAAGTTACGGAGAAAGCAGTTGCAGCACAATTAATGGACCACCTTAATGATAATGAAGGCTTATTAGAAGAATTTCAGTCGGCATATAAATCTCATCACAGTACAGAGACTGCGCTTGTGAGAGTTCAAAATGATATTTTGAAGGCTATTGACGATAACAGATCGGTTATATTACTATTGCTCGATTTATCGGCTGCGTTTGATACTGTCGATCATTCGATTTTGTTATCTAGGCTACAGAATCGCTTTAGTATTAGGAACACTGCTCTTAATTGGTTTCATTCGTATCTTCACTCACGCGAACAGTTTGTTTCTGTTAATGGAATTGAATCGTCAAAGAAGAATTTACCCTACGGGGTACCACAGGGTTCTGTACTGGGACCCTTGTTGTATTCCCTTTATACAAGTCCGCTGGGTGACATAGCCAGAAAGCATAGCATACCGTTTCATCTCTATGCAGATGACACACAGTTGTACTTGTCGTTTACGTCCAACTGTCCTAATCATCTATCAAGCTCAAAGATGGCAGTAGAATTATGTGTTAAGGACATTGGGGACTGGATGTTGCGCAACAAACTTAAGTTAAATCGGGATAAGACTGAACTTTTGGTTATTAGTTCTAAATATCGTCCACGACCAGCCCTCGACTATATACGAGTTGGTGATGAAGTAATCAAGTCTAGTAAACAGGCCAGGAATTTAGGAGTTGCATTCGATCAATGTTTGGATTTCAAAGAACACGTTAAAATAACCTGCAAGAGCGCATTTTTCCGCATTCGTAGTATAGCTAAAATTAGGCGATACCTATCCCAGAGTACTACTGAGACCATTGTTCACGCTTACATAACATCGCGTTTGGACTATTGTAACGCCCTACTGTACGGTCTCCCAAAGTATCTGATTAATAGACTTCAGCTTGTACAGAACTCAGCAGCTCGCTTTGTTACCTTGACTAGAAGGCAGGAACACATCACACCAATACTAAGGAGCTTACACTGGTTGCCAGTTCATTTTAGGATTATTTTCAAAATATTGTTGTTAACTTACAAAGCTCTGAATGGACTGGCCCCTGATTACATTAGAGACCTACTGCGATTTAACCTTTCTGGTCGGACACTAAGATCTTCAAACAACAGGTTGCTTGATGAGCCTAGAGCAAATCTTAAAACGTACGGTGAAAGGGCTTTTTCCGTGGCGGCACCAAGGCTCTGGAATAAACTACCCCTCCAGATCAGACTTTCATCATCAGAGGCAGTTTTTAAGGCTAATCTTAAGACTTATCTTTTTAAGCGTGCATTTGATTTGTAGTTTTTACTTTTTATTTGTAGCCTAATTGTATTATATAGCGTATTTAATTCTTAGGATTTTAACTTTTAGGATTTAGGATTTTAGGTTTTTAAAGAATCAGGATTTTAATTTTAAAGTATTGTAAAGCGCCATGGACAATTAGTGGAAAATGGCGCTATATAAATGTATATTTATTTATTTATTTATTTATTTATTTATTTATTTATTTATTTATAACTCTGGATATTTTGTAGTCACCAGTCCAGCGCGATCGCATCATTTCTGTCTACGAAATACGGAAAATAGATAATGTTGGCCAACATTGACGCGGAAAATGAAACAAAAGCTATTGAACAAGCCAATGAAGTATTCAACGAATATCTAAAAACAAAACTGCTGAAGAAAGTGATGGGGAGACAAAACTTTTAGTAATGAATGAAAGCTTTGTTAAGTTTTCAGGTTAAATTGGTTTCGCAATAAATGCGATGAATAAACAAACTTGTTTGCCGGTTTGAATATTCTTCGGCGCGCATCATTATCACAGATCTCGTATTTCTCACATTTACAAAGTGCTGCGATCGCTTTACTTTGCTTGTGTGGTATTTTTGAGAAAATGACGTCATTTTCTCAAATTCTCAACCAAAATTAACTTGGAACAAGGAAAATTAATTGAGGCCATAGATTCTCGGAACTAAAGGTCCAAGAAAACGTGAGTTCTAATGTTCGTAATAGATTGAAATTTGGCAAGATATGTAGGAATTAAAGACCTATTGAGTAAGAAAATGTAAAGATTCGGTACCGAAAATTTGAATATAGTGACACTTTAATATAATATGCAGATAATACCGACCAACTTTTGTTAAATTTCTGATATTTTAAAAGCTATTGTTATAATATCTAGAAACTTGGAAATAAAATTGAAAACTGATATCTTACCTTAAGAAACGCTTAACGGACGGAGAATCGGAAGAGTTGAACGATAATTCTGTGGCCAACCCAAAAACCCGATATCGCTGCATGATGACATCGGAAGAAATGGGAAAGACAGCGGTTCACTAATCATCGTATAATCTTTATACAACTTAGACCATGCGTTTACCACCCGCTGCACGTTATGTTAGGCCCCGTCCTCACTACAAGGGCACCCAACAGATCGTTTCGGTAAATTATCTGTTCGGAAGGCCTTTATTTCCCTCTGATTTTCTAAAGAGAATTATCACCTCGAACTTTCGTGATATGAGAAATTCAATGTCTGTTGTTTTCGGAATTAGAACATAGTGACACTTTAATATAATATGCAGATAATACCGACCAACTTTTGTTAAATTTCTGATATTTTAAAAGCTATTGTTACAATATCTGGAAACTTAGAAATAAAAATGAAAACTGATATCTTACCTCAAGAAACGCTTAACGGACGGAGAATCGGAAGAGTTAAACGATAATTCTGTGGCCAACCCAAAAACCCGATATCACTGCATGATGACATCGGAAGAAATGGGAAAGACAGCGGTTCACTAATCATCGTATAATCTTTATACAACTTAGACCATGCGTTTACCACCCGCTGCACGTTATGTTAGGCCCCGTCCTCACTACAGGGGCACTCAACGGATCGTTTCGGTAAATTATCTGTTCGGAAGGCATTTAATTCCCTGTGATTTTCTTAAGAGAATTGTCGCATCGAACTTTCGTGATATGAGAAATTTAATGTCTGTTGTTTTCGGATTGTTAAAAAATGTCGTTTTGAGTACCGAAAAAAGGTCAGCTATCATTTTTTGGAAAGGCGATAAGGCATAAGGTTTTCGGGAAAAAGGGCAAAAAAAGCCCTAATAAATTCGAGAATACTCAAGTTCCCCTAGAATAACCGAACAGGTAAAATTTTTCTTAGCGCAACCTAAAATTAACCTACAGAGCTTTAAAAGTACTCTAGATAGCCTAAAACAGCGTTTAAAAGCATTCGAGAGAAAACGGTCCTGACACTACGCCGGAGAAAATTGAAAACGCAACTTTATTTCTACGGTCAGGTCTACCATCCACGCCAATCCGTCAGGAAAGCGTATTTTTTCGTAAACGCTGCTCAAACCAGAGCAAATTGAAAACGCCGGCCTTGCGTTTTAGTTTGGACAGAAAACATTCTCAAAACGGAGCTTTTCGAAAACGATGACGTCACGATAATCATGTGATTTCCGTGTCCGAGTTTTCCTCAAACACAAATCCAATATGACCCGTGATTGTTGCGTTTTTAAAATTATCCGGCGTAGTGTGGGCAGGACTTTATTTGAGTAGTTATAATAAAAATGACAGCAACATTGAAAGCTGTCTCCATTCTCGTATTAGAGTTGCATCAATTTTCCTTGCCTAAGCAACATTTTGACGTTCAAATTTCTAAAGCTACATAAATTTCAGACGTATTGTAGAGGCAGGTTTCAATAAAAGGTTATTTATTCACGAGTAAAGATACTGCAAGCAGTTTAACCAAGCTCAGCATGCGAAACTGATAACCAAACCTCTATTTGACTTCAAAAAAATGCCCGGGTATTTACTTTGTCTTTGGACATTATCTGGCTGTTATAATAACTTTTCAAATAACATAAACATGCACCGGGTGATGAGCAGATGGTCCAAGTGGTATGAAAATGATATGACGATTAGTGAACTGTTGTCTTTCATAATCCATTTCTTCCGATGCCATCATACAGTAATATCGGGTTTTGGCCTGTGTACCAAAATTAACGTTCGACTTCTGCTGTAATTCTCCACCCGTTAAGCGTTTGTAAGGTAAGGATTATCACTAACGAGAAATGATTTTTCGTTATTATTTCCAAGTTTCCAGATATTGTATTTATGACTTTTAGAATATCATAAATTTAGCGAACGTTTCTCAGTATTGTCACCTATTGTACTAAATAGGTTCTTTTAATGGTGTGAAAACATTAAACCAAAAGAATTGCTAAAACAGGACTTAAATAATAATTTTCAATCAAATAAGAATCGTATAACACGCAACAAAACTTCCAGAAATCGATAGAAACACAGAGGTACCAGAGCTGTTGACATAAGCATGAAGCGACCAAAGAGAGGTTGTATTTTGAGAATCGAAATAAATAAGTGACGTTCTTTTCTTTTTGCCCCAGTGTTTCCTAAATAGAAAACATTTTCCTCGCTTTTCTATCGCGTTATAGAAAACTCCTGTATATTTTTCTGTAACCAGAGGTGGAGGTTTTGGGAGGACTAGAAAAACTGTCGGAACAGCAGCCGCATACAATATTTATCTCTGCCATTCAAGCCCTGGAGCACTCGATAGCGGGCAAACATACACAACTGTTATTGTTTTTTTGTTTGTTTGTTTGTTTGTTTTTTGTTGTTGTTGTTGTTGTTTGTTTGCTTTCTTCCGTTGTTTGTTTTTTTTTTCCCTGAATGACCGAAAGAAGGACGTTTTGCCTCTGAGGCGAGATAATGCAACATGGCGGCAAATCTACTCAATCGTTAGCTAAGCTGATATCGATAATTCGCGCTCCCTCAGAAAATGCCGGCATGTATTTTGAAACAATTTACCCTGTAACATTAGAGAATCTGCTTCATTGGACAAATTTGAACGCCTTCTCTACCATAATTTTTAAACACGGCATTCATGGAAACCAGGATTTTTCTTAAGTGGCATATTAATGTAAGTTAATATAATGTTAGGATTTGGATTTTTAGTCATTATTATGTAATTTTTTCTACCTGATGTTTTTACCGTGTATAAATAATGATTAAAGACTAAAGATTGAACACGTAGGCCCCTGTAACTGACACAAAAACAATGTAGTGTACTTCGCAAAAACTGATGTGCCTCTTTACTAAGTTACGTGGTTAGAAAATTATCAAACCATAAGGTGGCTAATAATGAAGGCATGATGTTTCCTCTCCACTTTCACTACTTCTCGCATTAAACCAGTGATTAGCTAAGATGTCAGGAACTCATTCTTTCTTTTCTCTTTATTAAACCTAGAAGGCCTCGCGAAGGTGTAAAATCGACAACATTCAGTCATGTTTCAATCATCTGGCATTGCCATGGCAACGGTACACTCTATGCTCGTCGTGATAGACATCGTTGGAAATTGTCTCGTTTGTGCGATCATAAAGGAACATCGAGACATGAGGTATGTTGAAAATAAAATGGCTAAATTATCAAAGTTAATTTAAAATACTGAAGGCTTACAAAACAACTTTAACAACTTTATATAACAGAGAACGGAAATAGAAAAGTGCTGGCTTGTGATTTACATAATCTGATGTGGACATGGGAGAACGTTTGAGAGAACTATAAAGAGATTTTTGAAAGTTCATCAATTATAAGTTGACGTATTGAAATTTACATCGGAGTAAGAGAATTACAACTCAGGTAACTCAGCCGTTTTAATTTTTTTTTTAACTTAACATCGTCACAACGCCTTCAGGAATGGTAAAATTAGTTATTTCCTTAAGACGAAAGTCCATTGGAGCATTTACACTCCAAGCAATATTTATTTCTAATGTCGACAGCTCCTGTATGTTCGCAATGTAGCTAAAATTACCAAGCTCTTATCTAATTCAGCCATTCTTCTGAAGCTATGCAAGAGAGGATAAGGAGTAAGAGAGTAAGTCCTTCATAACGGCCTTATTCTTAAGGTAATCCCTCTCAAGTTATTTTTAGACATGGAACCTAATTCTGATTAATTTCACTACGCGCGTAACGTAGAAGTTTTCATGGAGGATGAAAACTAATGTGAAGCTGCTTGTGCCTTCCAGGTAAGGGGAATGCTTTTCTCTAGGCCCTCCTGAGGTTTCCGACGCCTGACGTCGTCTAAAAATAATGTAAAAGGGATTACCGTTGTAATAAGGTCTGTTAGAAGAACTAAATATCTTACCCTTCGTCCTCTCTTGATTTATGATATTCCATAGGACTCCCATCAACTATTTACTTGTGAACCTGGCTGTAGCGGATGCCTTGTATGCGACCTTTGTCACACCACAGACTTTCTTTAAGATCACTCCCACCCACCCAGGGGGAACATTTGGTACAGTTTTATGCAAATTAGTGACGGGTGGATACCTCGCATGGACTGCTGGAGCCTCCTCGGTGGTCACTTTGGTTGCAATTGCCGCTGAACGATATTTTGCGGTAATCTATCCTGTTGGCAACGTGGGCAAACTTACCAAGCGTAAACTGAAGGTGCGTCACTGACAAAGTTTAATTATTACTATTAGTATATTCCAAACTAGTTGATAACTTTTTTCACGTATTCTGATTGCCTATTCATACTCGGGTTACGTAGGCATTTATGAAAAGGGTCTATAAGCGAAACGCTTTCTTTTTTTACCGCAACATAAGAAGACATTCTCGCAGTCTATGAAGCAGCTGGGGGATTTCTTTCGATTAAGAAAACTTCAATTATAAACAATTATTGGATGAGGTTTTTGTAATATCCGGAATAATCAAGGTCGAGGTAAGTGTTATCAGCCGAAGCCGAAGGCTGAGGCTGATAACACTAACCGAGACCTTGATTATTTCGGATATCACAAAAACCTATTCTCATAAATGTTTTATTATACATTGTTTTAAAGAAAATACCGACAAACGCATTGAGCTCAGTTTATTCAATTTTCAACAAGCCATGTTCTTACATGAACTTGACATTGCTCTTGGAAATCATGCAGTGCGCGCGCAACCTACCGATTATTCATTAATCTGCTAGCAGATTAGTGAATAATCTGTAGGTCGTGCTGTTTCGTAGAATTAACTGGAGGCTTCTAGCCAATGAGAAGACAGATGGTGGCTACAATGTATAATAGTTACTATTAGTATGTACCAAACCAGTGGATCACGCATTCTGATTCGCTACATAAACTTGGAATAGTTGTACTACCACCTCCTAAGCCCGTGAAACAAAAAAGTGATTTCTTTGTTTTCTACCGCATAGGGCCCCTCACCTTTAAAGGAATGAGAAATCATTAAACAAATCCAATCTTTGGCGTGTTTGGGTGCTCTTAAATTAGGACCATTCTGTAATACCTTCGTATCAGTTTTTATCTTACGTCATAACATATTTTTGATGGTTGAATCGGTATAACAAATACTTGACAATGTAAGGAAAAATATATTTTCGGTTTTTCAGATAGATCTCATTGAGCCTAATATATGAAATAATTATAGCGAAAAATATTGATTCTGAACAAAGCTGTTGATAAAAAACGACTTCAAGTTGTATTAATAACCTCTACTTGATACCTGTCATCAAGTTGTTACTCAGTTGTCGCATAAACTAAACTTAAAATAACACTCACGTGACAAGAACGCATAGTCAAGTTGTTGTTTACGAGATTAGGGGACTTAAGATTTGAGTATGAGTACGAGATCGAATACGAGAACGACTTTTCAATTCTAGTTTGCAGGCTTTCCATTATCACATCACATACCCATTTCATCCCATGAGCTACCCCTCTCTGCCTGAAACCAGCATGAAGAACTAGGGCTCTGGAAACGTCACAGATTTGAAAATTGAAAATCGTACTCGTACTCAATCTCGTACTCGTAGTCCAATCTAAAGCTCTTTATTATCACAAGATTTGTGTCGAATTCTCCGCGCGTAGTTCGAGTTTTTCAGTTGCGTTAGCAAATTGTTAGCTTACATTATTGATGTCGTCAAAGAAGTACGAAAGGTTTTGCCCGCTTTCTGGTGCAAAGAAGGCACACAAAGTGGAAAAGGTGTCGAAATTTTCCAGTAAGGATTGGGCCGATGCACGGGACAAACAAGGGCACAAATAATAGCTAGCTGACTATAAGAATCCTTTATCTGCGATGAAATGTTTTAAGGAGATGTCAAACCAGACCTACTGATCTAACTCGTTACCAGTGTGAGGCGTATTGTTATTCGTTGAAACTCATCCCTGAAAGATAATTTGATGCGTTAACAGGTTTAAGGTGGTTCCCTAGGGTATTTACGAACACCCTCCCTGCAGAGCGCGAGTTAGAAAAGGAAACTTAGTTAATTTCTCTTAAAGTTTTCCATGGAGAGATTTACCAATATGAGTACTGTTAAAAAATAAGGCTTATTTTGTGGTTGTCAATTTTTGGTTTACGGCCGTTGCCATGGCAACATCTCATCTAATGACAGGCAGATACATTTCTCATTTTGGCCTAAACTCTTAAAATATTTATACTTTCCTTCGGTGAATTTTTTTCATACTTTGCCACTTCATGGAAATGATATTGCCTGACATTTTGAATCGGTAAAAAGGTAAGGTTGTTCAGACGGTTTTTCCAATATTCTGTAATTTGTCATTTTTTTTAAATATTAGATTAGCTCTGACAGATTTTAACAAAAATAGGGTATTTTAAAGAGCTTGTATGCGGTTACAACTGAGCCAAATTAAAAAAAAAAAATTCACCGAAGGAAACGCGAGAAAATTAACTGTCAGTTTTGCTTTTTGTGCTCATGTTGACGTCACAAAAATCGACAAACACTGACGTTTTCCTTTGGGCGCGCGTAGATTACTTTAGCTTTCGTCCTATGCCCTCGTACAATCGTAAAACTATAGGGAGCCACCTTAAAGTGATTCCTCAGAATTGCATTGCGCATCTCTACTGCGCACGATTTTCGCGTCATAAGCGCGCTCTCACGAGCGCGTGCACATACACAGCATATACAAAATGGTGGCTTTTTCTAAACTGCTTGGCTTGCGAGAAACAAATCATCAATTTTTCCTCGGAAACGAGTACCGGGACCTAACAAATTTTTATTTAGTTTGAATGCAGAGATCACCTTTTTTCTATACAGTTAACATGGACCAATTTCTATTGCAGAGTAAAAAATTATCACAGAAAATAAGAGCATAGCTAGCACTCGTAAAAGATAATATGTGGCCTCAGAACAATGCGTGCTTAGAACATATGGTATCTCTGTCGACTAAATATGAATGCCCTCACCATGAAACGCGCATCAAATTGCTCCTTAACATTTATGCAATACATCCATTGTTGTATTTCTCGCTTAACTTTCTCTCTATTTTTCTGCTCTCTTAAAGCGTGAGGTGAATGGTTCAAATATAAACGTTTCTGAAAGCAAAAGCAAATAACTTCAGGAATGATGGGGTTTATTGAAGGTCTTCCTGCTCCAAAACGAATATGGAGACCCCTTCTTTTTTATTTCAAATGTTACGTTCTCTTGATATAAACAGTCAACAGGTAAAGTTTGAAAGAAAATCTATTGTGAGTTCTATTTCGATGGAATTACCTTAAATAGTCGTCTGTTTTATGCTTTCCTATTTTAGGTGATCATTCCTGGTTCTTGGATCTTCGCATTAATAATCTTCATGCCACGTATCACGGGCTCCAACGTAAAAGACAATGCCTGTGTGCGGATGGATGAAGAATGGCTGCAAAAAGCTTCTTTTTTGCTCTGGTTAGCCTTTGTGGTCGCGGCCATTGTACTAATGGCTGGGTTGTATTCCAGAATCGTGTACGCCCTGTGGTTTAAACGTGATCCTGAGAATCAACTCGCCTTCCCACAGAGGGTAAGTATTAACAAACAAGTTCAACACGTGAACATCTTTGTTTCGCTTTCCTCACGATAATTACTGAAGTATGCAAATTAACGTTCATGATTGAAACTTCCATATAGCTAAGTTTGTTCGGTCATATTCTGGTGCCCCGAACATTCTAGTAAGGTTTTGTTTTAGCATTATTATAACTCTCCATCATGCAGTTACCAATGCAAAGGGCGCATGCCGAATATTATTCTTTCTTTGTTTTAAAATGTCTTCACGTTTGTAAATACTGTTATGCTTAAAAGGTTTGTTAAGTCTGTGATCCAGCAAATATTCCCTAAAAGTTCCATTATGATCAAATTCTCGATACCCATTTTTTTACATTTTCGTACACAATAGGTCTTTCCTAGATATCTTGGTAAACTTCAACTTATTACGAGCATTAGAACTCATGTTATTTGAACCTTTATATCCGAGAATTTACGGCCGCCATTGATTTTCCTTGTTCAAAGTCTTGGTTGAGAATTGGAGAAAATGACGTCATTTTCTCAAAAATACCACACGGATTGAAATTATGCGAACAATAAGTACAGCAATTCACACAAAGAATAACAAAAACTTTGGCTCATATATTCGTGTAATTTTCGACATTGATTTTTATTATAACTGATTTCAACCCGTCCAGTATTTTTGAGAAAATGACATCATTTTCTCAAATTCTCAACCAAGACTTGGAACAAGGAAGATTAATGGCGGCCGTAAATTCTCGGAAATAAAGATCCAAAAACCGCGTGTGCTAATGTTCGCAATGGACTGAACTAGGAAAGACCTATTATTTACGAAAATGTGAAAAAAAAATGGATGTCGAGAATTTCATCATGGTAGCACTTTAAGAGAAACTGATATTTTCACCTTGCCAAAAATATCAGCTACTGAAGGCTTTATTTCCGTTAGTTTAGTTGCCAGGTTCCTAGTCCAGGGCCACAATTTCAAATCAATATCGCGCTGTTACAGATTTCAACACCATTCCCAAATTACCTTAAATAAATTTGTCGGCTCTCTTCTAATTCTTCCTTTATTATCTGAATTTGTAACATTAGGTAGAAGAAATGCTATTCTGTATAAATTGGAGAGTAAACGAAGTTTGCATGCTTGTCTGTCCGTCTGTCTGTCTGTCCGTCTGTCTGTCGGCTGTATGTACGCACGTATCTTTGTACGCACAGAACATTGTCATTGTGACGCCGTTAGGGATACATATTCTGTTTGCAGGACCTTTCTTGACAATTCATTTGTTACTATCTAAATCGGATTTATGCCTCTCTCTACACACAGGGCGTCCTGAGAGTGCGGAGGCGAGTCACTTTGATGGGGGTAACTGTCACTGCCATATTTGGAATCTGTTGGGCGCCTGACGTAATTGCGCACAACTTAGACTACTACACATCCCTCAGTGTCAGTGAAGTCGCACACGCTGTTTTTCATATGCTAGTACTGTTCAGTTCCGCCGTCAACCCATTTGTGTACGCTCTGGTTAACAAAAACTTCCGAGAAAAGCTTAAGGGAATGATATGCTGTAGGTGTACCGGCTCCACGGGATCCACGCGAAATCGGGTTTTCCCACAGCAGGGATATCATCTTTGGAGTGATCGAAAAATCTAAAACATTTCTTCTTTGAATGCTTTGTTTAAAGTTAAAAGGACATTGTGACATGGAGAGACAAAGTTATGATAATGATTCTCTTCTCCCAGCAGCTACAGAAGAAAAGCTTTGTTTCGCTGGGTATGCAATTACGATAGTCTCACCATTCATAACGCTGAGAGGAAAGGTCATCGTAATGCTATGACTTAAATAGACTCGCTCCCCAAGTTTCAACTAGAATATTCAACAAGTAAATCAGTAAAGGTTTCTGATATTGTAGTGTTTTCAGTGCTACTGATCTGTTTATACCTCAAAAGATGAAAATAAACTCTTTAGTTGAAGAGTAAGTGCAAATGTCCTTCAAAGTTAAATAAGGGAAAGGATCTTATTTTTTAGCGGTAGGTGAGCAACTTCTCTAAAAAGCCGCGGTGTGCCATGACAGGAGTTGTTATGTAACCCGAAAAACGGAAAGTAAAACTCCCTTGTAATCAACAAAGACATTTGTTGTGAAATTCCTATTGTGCGAACTTATTAAATCATTATTAGTAGTGCAATTGTGAAATAAAACAAGTAAAACATATGACAAGTCGATGGCATCATGGTAACGTAACTGAATTAAGAGCCAGAGCGAAGAGGCCTCCGTTAGGCCTATAACTTCCAAACAGAACGGAACTACGCAATTCTGATTTTCAGTGAGGCAATCATGTGTTTTTCTTGTGGACATGCGATGCGAGACGGGGTGCACTGGACAACAGATGCAGATGTATGGGATAAGAAGAAGGGCTGTGAGGTCGAGATTGATTTACATCCAGGGCAGAAGCGACATATGCCAAGAAAACAATAAAGAGAGAGACGGATGAAGAAACAATTTTCTCATTAATTACAACAGATTGCTAGTATTCCAAGCAGGACAAAAACTGAGCCTGAAACAGAGTATTACCAGTCCATGAATTATTCCGGCGAAAATATTAAGGTACCCACAGTATAGCCCTTTGGCGGCGACATGAATACCCTCATACGGGCCAGGTTTTCAGTTTAAGATGGCTGTTAACGCCGCGTCGCCATAGAGTGGACGTTAGCCTGGATACATGGTACGATTTTATTGTTTCATCGCTTGATTACCAGCTTGACTGCAGGAATGGAAGATAACAGTAAACTAGATCACGAAACCACTAATGTACTAAATTAAAAATCAACCACTAGTGTAATACATGTACTTACCACTATTTTCATAAAAAGCTAACCACTAATGACGTAAAATTGTTAACCACAGTTCTCACACTGAGTGCCTATTAATAGCTAACGTCAAAATGAGAAATAGAAAAAACCTTGACAACTCGACCAGATTTCTTCCTCTTGGTTTTCTACGACTACAGACAGTCTTACCATTTTAAACATATGAACACTGCCCATTTGGCAGGAAAATGAAAAACAAAAAATACACACACCCACTAGAAAATAATGAAAAAAGAAACAACAGAAAGAAGAACAAAAACCAAAACTGTTCCAGCTAAAACTGGGGAATATCCAAGTGATATTCCCCAATTCTCAAAACTGCGCGTGTTGCGGAAAATTTTTGAAGGATACTAAACACAATACCCTCCATTTAGAGCGTAAATACGCTCGGATATTTGTCCTTGGACATTATCTGTTCCTCAAACTGTTGGCTTCTCGGAAGAGATAATGTCCGCGGACAAATATCCAAGCATATTTCCTCTCCAAATGGAAGCTATTGTTCATATAACGCCGTTTTAAAACAGCCGCGCGAACCGCCCATAGTTTTGCTTACGAGAGAGACGACATTATTTTACGGTTATGTTGTTTCACTTTTGCCGCGCGTGATTGGTTGAAAACCTGCTATGACAACGCACCACTGAAATGGGTTCCTCACGTACGTTTCAAATTTCAGGACGTTACAACGACGAGTCGTCGCTAATCTTTTGCTTTTGCCAGTTGCACAGTTCAGATAATTTCAGAGATCATCTCCACAAGCAGAGGCGTAGCTAGGGGGTTCTTGAGGTGCCGTGATCCCCCCTTTTGTAAGCCTTTTCCCAGCAAACAACCCACAACAGGTGGTGGAAACGACATGAAAATCTGGTGAGCACCTTCACTTTGACGCGGTGTAACTCCCCCCCCCCTCCCCCTCTCTCAAAAAAATACTAGCTACGCCCCTGACAAGTTATGAAAAGCGAACTTTACGTAGGCGGTGAAAAAGGCAATTTAAAACCAGAGATGCTTAAAAAAATTATTGGGCCAATTTATTTGGAATTTGTTGTGCCCTCTGCTTCGGTCATATATAATAATTGAACGTGATGTTAGTGTCAGAAGTTTACGCTTTTGATATTCAGAGCTGTTCGAAAATACGATACTGTTAACGACAAATAACACCGTGTTAAAACAATAGAAAGACCATATGTTTAATAATATGTGTTGAAAAATGCAATTGTCATATGACATCTAATTTACAATACCAACTGCTCGCAGAGTAGACTGCCAACTAACTTCAATTTTTCGTAGAGGAATATTAACTGTTTATCGGTTAAGAACATGTTTTTGTTGTCCTCCCACCATTCTATGGAATCCTAATTATATTGCGCGAATCAGAAGGACGGATATAACACAAGGAGATGTGAATAGCAACATAACGCTGCAGTGCAGTTTTGTTATTTACGATGTAGCCCTTTAAATTGTTTTACTTCACGAATGAGTTTTTGTTGTGTATAGATTCAGAAGTTTGCCAATATTTTCAGTGAACCCTGTCTTGGTTGATTTGTGGATAAATACTGGCGATTTATCAACATGTAGTTGATGTGGGTAAATTAACCGCGTAACGACTTCGTGCACGTGACGTTTCTATCGGGCAGCTGACATTTCGAGCCTTTCTTAAGAGTAGTAAAGCACGCTTATAGGGGCGGTAACCAATCAGGAGGCGATGCATATCATTAAAAAAGGCTCTCGACCAATCAGAGGGCAGTATTTTCGATTTGCATAAACAAGATGGCGTCCAGGGGGGTCAAACATGGCGCCCATGCCCAAATAAGGGCAACATGTCCAAATAAGGAGAAATATGAAATCGAGGTTGTGACGCGCATGTCCAAATAAGGCGATAGCCAATCCATGAGATCGAGGCTGTCACGTGCATGAAATCGAGGTTCGGATGGGAATAAAAGGGTTTGCGTGAGTGTCGAGTGAGTATTGTTGTTTTGAGCTAGGCGACTAGAAGATGTCTTCAGAGGAGAGCGAGACGAAGGTGAATAGTGTTTCTGAAGAGGAGAAGATAGAAGAACTTGCCGCGAGGGTGATGGATGCTGTTCATGACGGTATTCTTGGAAAGATAATGAAATGCGCCGTTTCTCACGCTATGGATGTCGTTCTGAGGAAAGAGGTGGTGAAGCTGGCGGATGAGGTGATGAGGTTCAGAAGAATGCTGTCTGAGAAGATGTTTGATGACCAGTCCATCTCGTTTAAAGACCCTGTGTGTTTGGAGAAGTTGTCGGATGGATTTGAGGACGGATGGGAAGCGTGGAAGAGCAGTTGGGAGGACCAAGACGAGTTGGCGTACCGAGCATTTATCAAACAAATTGTAAAAACACCAGAATCAGAGGAGTGAAAAAACATTTTTATTCATGCCTGTAACACTAATAAAGATCCTTTAACGAGAGAATGTACATGGTTTGTTGCGTGATTTTTTCATCGTCTCTATAGGGAATAAAAAAGAAAAAATTTAATGCACCGACCAGGAATCGAACCTGGGTCTTTGAGGCCACAACTCAACGTCTTAACCATTAGACCATCGAAGCGCTTACCTCTTTAGGACTTGGTTTTGGGGTTGTCATCGGGAGGCAGTCCGAAATTCACGGCTTTGCAATGAGGGCAGAGTCTTTCGGAGGGTTTCAACCGCTCAGTGTGGAGGGCTTTACAGGTTCCGTGAAAGAATTGGTCGCAACAGGGTGTCAGGAAGTAGTCTCTGATACTGTGTTTGAAAGTGTATCCTTCCTTGCACCATAGACATTGAGGGTTAGGAAATCGAGACATGGAGTCTGAAAATAGAACAAAAACAACTTTTATTGGTCATTCCACTTATTACAGGGTGGGACGTGTGCACGGTCCTATTGACCGGCGCCCTCTTTTTCTTCGGGATATCAATCAATCAATAAACGATTATTATAGTACTTTCAACCATTGTGACCAAGTAACGATGCGAGCCATGATCGACGCGAACGATAGATTACCAAACGTGTAAAAAAGAAATGTGAATTAAAAATGGGCGGGGCGGGGTTTCGATCCTCGGACCTCTGGGTTATGAGCCCAACGCGCTTCCACTGCGCCACCCTGCCTTTATTAGAAATAAAAAAATCGGAGTGTGTTTTTTACAAAAAACTGTGTCTGTCTTTTTCTTAGTTTGGGGCCTGTCCATTAATCAGTATGGCTTCGGCGACTCCTCGTGGGTATTCGTCGATCCATTGAAAGAACTTGCAGGTACGCTTGGGACACTTGAGATAGAGCCTGTCTGGGTTGGACTGGGAGTGGGAGGTGGCTAAGACCAGGGACTTGCTGCATAGACATCGGAAACGAGCCGGGTCGATGTTCCTGTAGCAGGGGTGGGTCTGTTCTTCGACGCGTCTCAGGTAAGTGCCCACTTCTTTGACGCCACAGGTCACATAACACTTGGTGTAGAATCTGGAAGAGGGGCATCGGTAATATTCCCAGGTACCACCGTCTGGGGTTCGCACGCTTCCGTATGTCAGGGGTACCATGCAACGTGGGCAGATGGAATCTTGTGGTTTCAGTTGGTTCAGGAACTGATCGGGGTCGAATTCCTCCAACACTTGGACTTCGGTGAATTCTCCTCGGTCGTCCACTTCAGGGGGTACTTCTACGAGGTCGTCTTTCTTGAATTTGTCGAGTCCCATGGCTTCCAGGACTTGCATGGTTCGAGGAGGTGAGTCTCTGATCACGGTCATGCATCCGCCTTGAATGGCAGGTAGCTTTGAGTCTGTGAAGATAGAGATTGAGTTAGTATCCCAACAAGGTGTTTTCACGTCGCATGGTTTCTAGGATGTGGGTGGTTTTTCGCACGTTCTTGGGGGTCGGTCTTTGCCTTCGCTTGTCATGGTTACTTTTCATTTGGCTTTTGACTTCTTGGCGTTGGATCGAAAAGGCGCTCCAGGGTCGCGAGAAGCCTTTGAGAGGGACGGTGGTCCAACTGACCGAGTCCGGGGTGATTTCTTTGAAGAGGACGCGTTCGTTGAAACGGAGTCTGGCACGAGGTTTTTTGAATAACCATCTATCTAAAGTGGATTGTAGTTGTTTACCTCCTACTTCTCTTTCCACTCTCTTGGGTAAGAGCAGTTCCAGTTTCTTTTTGGACAATTTTTTCTTTTTCCTGACGGGTTCGACGTGTGAATCCATGACGACTTCTGCTGAAAAGTGACTCGTGATGGAATGCGTTGTTCGACTTTATGGACGTTTTTGACGACCAATCAGTGACGTGTGGTGTGATGGGATCATGTGACGGTCTTCGTTCCGATTGGCGGGATCTGAAGTGGGCACGTGATCCGGGAAAGTACGGAGTGAAAGTGGATCCACGGCGCGGGTATAAAAGGAGCCCGTTGGACGCAGCGAATCATTCTCGACTTGCTGTTGACGCGGTGATGACCTGTAGGATTTTGGATGAGAGAGACGTGCAAGAGATCCTTGAAGATCTGAGACAGCAGTTGAATCGAGCTTCTGACGTTTTGGATACAATCGAAAAAGAAGGCGAAAGACCGTTACACGCGAGGATAATTGAATTGGAGTTACGTCTTGTCTCTCCTTTGTACTATAGGCTCCAGAGGCACTTGATTGACTGGGGTGTGCGTAGTTGCTATCCTCATTTGTCGGGCTTGGAGATCACGAAGCGAGCGGATCGAGAAGGAAAGAAGTTTAACGAGTTTGTCTGAGGGTGTCAAGATGACTTACTATAGCAACTCGAACCAGATTCGGGACCTCGTGGAACAGATCGTGGATCTGAAGGTACACACTTTAAGAGATCTCGACGCCATTCCGGATGCCAAGGTGGACCTGTACATTTTTGACAATCTCTTCGAACCGTCAGGTCGAGTACCCGGTAGTCTGTGGTCTTTTCAGCTCTTGATGAGACGTCGTCCTGACTGGGGTGGTACGATTTTGGAGATGATGAAGAATAACAAACACGTGTTTTTGTTTTTCGGTGAGTGGTGTCGCGTGATGTACCGAAGTGGTAGCGGTCAATTCAAATTCATTCATTGTAGTGATCCCACCCTGGACGCCGAGCGGGCCTGTTTGATCGCCACGGATAACCTCACGTACATGATGACCGATGCCATCCGTGATCTGTTTGAACCCTTGCGTTTCTCTCGTGACCTATCACGACGGGTGTTGGAGGCAGACGAGAGTCCCATGGTGAAGTCGTTGCTGACTTTCAGCAAGGGAGATTACAAGGAAACGTGTCTGAAGTTGGAAGAGTTGATCTACGATATCATGCATCAACGTGATGTGTGGAAGGATCGGTTTTTCTTTCGTGCCATGGACACTGATCGGGAGGACCTTTGTGGTGAGTGTAAAGAGAGTATGCGACAAGCATTCTATGCGAAGGGGGACGAGCAGGAAGCCCTGAAGTGGAGACCCGGTAAAGGGGAATGTTGTTGGAGAAATTGTAAATATTATGCCATGGATACCTACGAGGAAGACTGTGATGATGAGTATGGACGAGATCTTAAGAACATGGAACATGTTGATTACTTTACAGATTCAGACTAAGTCTTTTCTTCGCCTTCTTTTTTGTTTAGCCAATCAGAGGTGTTGTTTTTCGTAAGAACCAATCAGGCACGACGTTTTTGTACATATAAGAAAGTGTGAATAAAGAATTGGGTTCAAATCATTATGTCTCATGCTTTGAGTTGGTTGATCTCGAGAATGTGTACGACCATAGCCGATCCATGGTGTTGGACGACCTTGTGTTCCAAGTGCACTAGTGTCTACGAGCGATACGGTAAGGGTGAACCCATCCCCGACCATTTCAGCGATTCGCCCTTGGAGGTGTTTGACTATACCGACGTCGAACCCAACGTGATGCGTTTTGTCGTTTATATCTTGTGGTTGAAACGGCAACCCGATTCATTTAAGAAGTATCTCGAGGTACGGGAGCAACGTTTCGAGTTGTGAAGACAGTGCGTGTACAAACTTTATCGACTATGAAGAAAGGTCAAAAGAAGAAGCAAAAGCCGCTTTCGACCGGAACGTTACTGGGACGGTATCGGGATCCTTCCAGACCCGGTAGTCTGGGCGGTCTGACGCGATTCGCCCAGGCCAATAAGATCTCGGTACGACGTGCTCGCGAGGTCCTGCAACGGGATTTGGGGTACACGTTGCACAAACCCAGACGTCGTCGTTTTCCCACGGTCCCGGTGGTGGTGTTCGGCATCGACGAGCAGTGGACGGCCGACCTGATCGAGGTGATCAATATTTCGAGGTACAATCGAGGGTATCGTTACCTCTTGACAGTAGTGGACGTGTTTTCCAAGCACGCCTGGGTCCAGCCCTTGAAGAGCAAGACGGGTAAAGCGGTGACGGAGGCCATGGCAAAGATCCTGAAAGGAGGTAGAAAACCCATCAATCTCCAGACGGACGACGGGAAGGAATTCTACAACAAGACGTTTCAGGATTTGATGAAGCAGAAAAGCATTCATCATTTTTCGACGCGCGGGGATACGAAATCCAGTGTAGTGGAACGGTTCAATCGGACCCTGAAAGAACGTTTGTACCGGTACTTCACCGTGAAGAATACGATGACGTTTGTGCCCGTGTTACAAGATCTGGTCCGAGGGTACAATCGATCGTATCATCGCAGTATCAAGATGGCTCCCGATCAAGTGACTTTAGCCAATAGCGAGGACGTGTGGGAGACTCTTTACGGAAAAAAGAAAAAAGGGAAATTGAAGAAACCGCAACTCAAAGTCGGGGATCGTGTGAGACTGAACAAGAAGTTCCGTCAATTCAAGAAAGGGTATTTACCCGGTTGGACCGAAGAGGTGTTTGTGATACGCCGAGTGCGTCCTGGGAAGGTCACCACGTACAAGGTGGAAGAATGGGACGGTACGGCGGTCGAAGGCATGTTTTACGCGCAAGATTTGCAAAAGGTGGACGTGAAAGACGACGATCTGTTCCGCATCGACAAGATCGTCAAACGAAAAGGGGATAAAGTCTTGGTGCGTTGGAAAGGTTGGCCAGTCAAGTACGACAGTTGGGTGGATAAAAAGGGACTGTACGTGACCCAAAAGCCCAAGACGAAAAAATGAAGGACTTTTACGTGCAGTTGATGAGCAATGCCAGCACGAGCGAGTTCACGGACAACAAGGCCAACAGTTTCAAGAACCGTCTGCCGTATCCGCTCCTGTTTGAATCCGACAAGGAATGGAAAGTGGGATTGGCGAGCGTGTCTTACCCGATTCCTCCGTCACGACCGCATCAAGTACCGGTCCCTCAAGCGCACGACTTTGACGACGACGACTACGTGTTCGGTATGGAGTGGACCATTGAAACGTTCAGGTTGCTAGACGACGGGATTACGTGGCGTCCTTCGCGATACCCAGTGACATTTGACGTCTACGGGAAGGAACTGAACCGCGTCCGACACAAAGTGACGAGCGGCAGATCTCTCATGCAATACCTCATCAATCGTTTTCACGAACGCCTGTATCATTACATGGATCATGAGGGTGAAAGTCTACGAGCACCGGACGGGAAAAAATACTACCCCGTGTTCCGATGGGAGGGGAACGATTTGATTATCGACAACACCGACACGTTCCTGGACGAGTCCGGAGACAGACATCGTCCCAGAGTGTATTTTGGTTCTAAACTGGTCAAGAAGTTGGGTTTGATTCGAGAGGAATCGTATTACTCCGTTCACTTGGACGTGAATATGATCAAGATCTTTCCCAACGACAAAGTCCCGTCTGATTTCAAGAAAGACTGGACCGACCATAGCGACAATCGATCTCGCGGATTTTGGAGTATGCTCAGCGCTGGGTCGTTACAGCTCAGTCCCTATTGCAACTGGCGCTTCAGTTACTTGGACGAGGAATACGCCAAGACCTATCGGGGAGTCGTCGTTCATCCGGACCTCCCTCCGCCTCGCAGTCCCATGTACCTGTATTCGAATGTGGGTCGTAGCACCATCACGGGGAATCGAGTCACGGATCTCTTGAGAGAAGTCCCCCACGACTCGCTCAAGACGACGTACGAACCGACTCAGATTCAATATAAACCCGTGCGCAGCAACGTTTTGGATATAGTGGAGGTGCAATTGGCCGAGAACGACGGAAGACTGGTGGACTTTACCTCGGGCGTGACCTCGGTGACATTGCACTTCAAGTATGAATGAGTCTGTCGACGACTTTTACGTGCAACTGATGAGCAATGCCAGCACGAGCGAGTTCCCGGACAACAAGGCCCACGGTTTCAAGAACCGTCTACCGAACCCGTTGCAGTTGAGAGAGCCGGGATGGAAAGTGGGTATCAGCGACCTCTCGTTTCCGCCCGCGACGCGAAAGATGGACTTGAAAGATTCTCTTCTGTTTGAAATCTGGTGGATCGACATGGTGAACGCCTCCATAAACCTATACAGTCGGGTCTCTTCAGCGACGCGAGAGGGCGATTTGGAGTTCACGCCGAGGACCGGTACCGAGTTGATGAACGCGATACGAGATCGATACCTGCATAGGTTGAGATCTAGAACGGATGCCGACGTGACGATGTACAAGAAAAAGAGCAAACCCGACGATCCCACCGAATTGCTGTACACGGTCATGCATCGGGCCGAGCATGGAGAATGCGTCCTGGACAATTCGAGAACGTGCCTCAGCCTCCTGATCAACGGTAAACGCGTCTACCCGCAAATGAACATCGGCATCGAATTGGCCAAGAAGATGAAATGGGTGAAGATGGGAAGATTACAGAACGGACAACCGGGTTACGTCTTGGGACCCCACTTGAGGAAAGAATTTCCAAAGGAAGTCGTACCCACGGCCACGGACTTGGTCATAGGACAGAATGACGGGGACGAACTCTTTTACAAGATCGACCCGGACACCTTACATTTGAGTTGTTTCATCAATTGGGTGTTCACGGATTTGGATCGCAGTTACGAAGAGGCGTTCGGTCACGAGCGTCGTTCCTTATTCGTGTATTCGAATGTGGGACAGAGTATGGTGACGGGGAATCAAGTCACGGACCTGTTGAAACAGGTTCGTTACGATCCTGACGTGATCGACCTTCAACCGAGACACATCCTATATCTACCGGTGCGCACGACCTTTTTGGACATTGTCGAGACGCAGGTATCTGAGAACGACGGTCGACTGGTGGACTTTGCGTCGGGCGTGACCACGATCACGTTGCATTTCAAGAAAGGATGAGTGATTTTTACGTCAGCTTACCTAGTCACAGTGGTAAGAGCGAGTTCCCGGACAACAAGTCGAACCATTTCAAGATCAGGTTACCACGTCCCCTACGCCTGAATGGAGAAGGAGGTTGGAAAGTGGGAATGAGTAGCATCGCCATGCCGGATGCGCACGTGACGTTGCCTTCTTTCACCGCTTCTGAGGATAAAACCATCTTGTCCTCCTTCTCATGGAGACGCATAGAATCGAGTAGTTTTTACTCGTTTGGAGAAGCTTACTTCGACACGGATGACCTCAAAGAGGTATTTTACAACGTGGACGGTGTCGGATTCATGAAATCCATGATCTCCTTTTTCACGCGACAACGCATCTTCAAGAACTCCGGACCCAAATTGGGAGCCAAATATGTCACGAATGATGGGAAGAGAAGCTACGTCAAGTTCAAGTGGGAAGGTGATGAACTGGTCACGGACAACAAAAACACCTATCGTCCTGTCACGCATTTCCCCGCGTTCCACGTCAATGTTGAACTGGCTTTAAAAATGGGATGGCTCAAAAAGAACAGTAGTGGTTACGATCTGGGACCTAACTTGCAGTTCGAACTTTTTGACGATGTCGTTCCGGACATTAGCGTCGTCGGGGACGTCCACGACAAGGAAGGATCACCTGTCTTTTGGGGTGTCATCACAGATACAGGAGGAAATGGAGATTTTTTAAAACTCAGCATCTTTTGCAATTGGCGTTTTCTAAACCTGAACAAAGCGTTCGAGGTGGTGGTGGAAAGCAGTTCGCGTTCTTTGTTCGTCTACTCTGACGTGTGTAGAAGTGGCGTGGTGGGAAATCAAGTCACGGATGTACTGAGAGAGGTCAACTTGATTAGAACAGGTGCGGGTGTCCAGTATTTCGAGCCTTACCACATTCAATATATTCCCGTGCGCAAAGACGTCATTGACATAATAGAGGTGCAAGTGGCTGAGACAACTGGAGAACTGGTGAGATTTGGACCTGGCAATACGATCGTGACGTTACACTTTAAGAAAGAATGATCGGTGGAACGTTGGTACGATTTCATCCCGATAAAATGAGGCAATCCGGAGACGGATTCGGCATGGCTTGGAGAGGTGTCAAGAAACGAGGTCCCGGCATTCTACGAGACTTTATCACCGAGGCTGCCACGGAGGGTCTGAAAGGTTTAAATTCGGGTGGCAAGGGAGGAAAGCCCAATTGGAGAGGTGGACTCGCCGGGGTCAAGAGAGGAGCGAAACGAGCCGTGAAACGTAAAGCGACGCAGGAGATCAAACGGGCGTTGTCGAAAAAAGTGAGAAAAGACCTATTTGGAGTATGAATCCCATTTACTCGAGGCGCGTTAGACTTATCCCGATACGACGAACGTATAAAGGCGGATCGATCTTCCCGTCCCGATCAAAACGCCCGAACTATCGTTGGGTGCAGTCGGCCCTGAGAAGGAGACGAAGACGACGACGACGTAGACGATGACGGACCTCGTGGCTCATGCCCGTTCGGCGGGGGTTCGTAACCCTCGTCTGAACATGTTCAGTACCCCTCCCACGGATGTCAGCATGTCGTCTCGACGGTTGGTGAGAATCAACCCGTTCAATACAGGGATCAACCCCGTGACCTTCCAAGTCGATCCGCAAGAAGACTTTATCGACTTGAACGAGAGTTTCTTCGAAGTGGAATTGACCGTTAAGAAAAGTGACGCGACGAATCTGTTGACAGCGGATGTCATGGGACTCGCCAACAATCTGGCCCACACCCTCTTCAAACAGATCAATGTGAGATTGAATGGGACTCTCATCAGCCCCCAGACGGATACTTACCACCTCAAAGCCTACATCGAGACCCTGTTGAACCACGACCGAGACGACGGTGAATCGATCCTAACACCCAGCGGATGGTACAACTGTCTCGGTGTACCCGACGACGGAGATGCCGATGAATTGACAGCCAACGCGATGGATTTTACTACTCCTCACGCTGAATATACTGCTTTAACCCAAGATCTCAAGAATTTGGTCCAGGGACGATCCCAGTTTCTGGACGGAGAAGCCGTGACTTTGAGGTTCAAACCTTTCCTGGAAGTGTTTCATCTCAGCAAATTACTGTTACCTGGCGTGCAGATCCAGATCGACATGTACTTCAATGCCCCAGCCCTGTGGACCATCCGATGGCATGGTACTGATACTCTGAGACTGACTGAAGCCGACGTGAAAGTGAGATTGTTCCTGTCTCAAGTGAGAGTGACTCCCTCGGTGTACCGAGAGATCATGACCAGCCTGAAAGGAGGAAGAGTGGCCACTTACCCCACGGTGAGAGGTGAAATTCGCACTTACTCGCATCCCAACGACAATCGTCATTTCGAGTGCAGCAATCCTTTCCACAGTAAGCTACCTAATCGGTTAGTGGTGTTGTTGATGAAACAAACTGCCTTCAACGGAACTGTGACGATCAATCCGTTCAATTTCGGAAAATTCAATCTGGCTTCCATCAAACAATTGGTGAGAGGTGAAGAATACCCCTACGAGACCTTGGAGCTCGATCACGATGGGGACAGTAAAGATCAGAGAGGTTACTACAGATTCCTCCAAGCCTCAGGAGCGTTGTGCAGGGGAAAAGGAAACATGGTCCGGAAAGTGGATTGGGGGGACGGCAAGAGATGCAACATGTTTGTATTTGACAACACGGCCAATGGATGTTTGGACAGTCCAGTGTTGAACCCCAAGCAAGAAGGTGAACTGCGTCTGGTGATCGATTTCGGAGCCAATCCTGGACAAAACCTGACTATCTTGTTGTACGGCGAATTCGAGAATTTGCTGGAGATCAACGAGAACCGAGTCGTCATCTACGACGTGTACCAATGAGAAGAAGAAAAAATGGAGAAAGTAGCCTTGAATAATATACAATTGGATCATTTGGCCCGGACGAATCCGTCCCTACGCTGTGTCTTTTACGGCACGGTCCCTTGCGATCGGCTTCCCAGGACAGTCCCTCAAGAAGGACCGACCGCTTACATCGTGAACACGGACCCTCACGACAAACCGGGCGTGCATTGGATCGCTTTGTGGGCCGACAAGAACAAGTGCGAGATCCTGGACAGTTACGGTCTACCGTTGGACGCGTACGGAACCGCCGAACCGATCCAAGAATGGTTGGATCGTCATTTCAAGTACCAGATTCACAACGGCAAGAGTCTGCAGTCCCTGTTCAGCCAGAGTTGCGGCGGTTACGCCCTGATGTTCCTGATCGACCGAGCCGAAGGTCGGGACATGAACGAGTTCTTGAATCGTTTTAAGAAAAACGAGTTTGTGGAGAACGATCGTAAAGTAGGACACATGGTAGAACGTCTGATCGTGGACGAGTTGGCCTGGCGCAAGATTTGTAAAACCCCGTGTCACCAGGACACGAGCGGTTCCTCCCGAGGAGTGCGTCATTTGTTATAAAGTAAGCTGTTCGAAATAAAAGAGGTTCATTTTTGAAAAAGAGGTTGTGTGGTAGTCATGGCTCTTCAGTTTCAAGGGCATAGACACTTGGACGACGTGATAGCCAGGTTGGAAAAACGCTATGGAAAAGCGGGTAGAAAGACGCCTCAACCCAGTGAGGCTCATTTCAAGAAAAACCAACCGCCAAAACGACAACTCAATCTGAAAATACTTCAACCCGCCAAAAGACAAGTGTCTTTTCAACCGCCGTCCGTCCTGGACACCGGTGCATTACCGGCGACGGTGACCACGCGTAGGAAACGCAAGAGAGCCGCCCCTGCCATGCCGAAGCTTTCCGAGAAGGAAGATAGGAAAAGAAGAATGAAAAAGAGGCATTGGTACGAGGACAAGTTCGGAGATTTGAGAAAATTCGCCAAGAAAAAACCTCGAAAAAAGAGATCGGCGCCTGCCAAGAAAAAAGGACGTCCCAAGAGAGCCGCTGCCAAGAGGGCCATGGCCAAGATCAGGAGTCGGGCCAAGAAAAAACCCATCTGTTTCAATCGTAAGGTCACCCTATTGGGTCTGTTGAAACGCATCCCGGCCGTCAAGACCCCATTGGCCAAGTTGTTCAGATAAAAACGGAACGTCTCGAGACCCTGGACCATTTCATGATCATGGAACGACGCAAAGCGTTTCAATTTCACACGGCGTCGAGTTTGTTGATAGCGGGTCCGTCGGGGTGCGGCAAGACGGTGTTCACGACCAAACTGCTCTTGGAGAACGGCGACCTGTTCCAACAGACACCGAAGAGTATTCATTACTGCTACGGATCGTGGCAAGACGGTTTCCAAAAGCTCAAGAAGGGTGGAGTCAAGTTTTACGAAGGCATCCCCGACAGCGAACAGTTACCCCGATGGTTTCCCGGAGGGGGTGTGTTGGTCTTGGACGATCTGATGGACGAGGGTGGTAACGACAAGCGCGTGTTGGATCTCTTCACCAAACATTCGCATCATCGGAACATCACGGTGATCTACCTGTGTCAGGATCTATTCCCCAACGAAAAATTCGCCAAGACCATTTCCAGAAACGCGCATTACATCGCGGCCTTCAAGAACCCTCGGGATCAGTTGGGGATACGAAATTTACTTCTGCAATCGTTTCCCACGCAATGGCAGGAGGTGTTGGACACGTTTCGAAAGGTCACCGATCGCCCTTACGGTTACATGCTATTGGATCTTCATCCGGCCAGTCAGGACGATCAACGCGTCATCAGCCGAGTGTTAAAAGACGAGGGATTCGTACGATGCCATCAGTTTGCGACATCATCATGTTGAGGAGCGAGGTCGAGTGGTTTCCGCTATTCATTCACCTGTGTAAAAACAGGTTAAAGTATATCATGAATCCCAATGAGCTGGACTACGAACCGATGAGACAGGTCACGGAATGCGAGAGTTACCGTCAAGTACGGTCCATCATCAACGCATATAACGGTGAAGGTTTCGATTATTTGGTTCATAAACAACGAGAACTCGCCGAGAAGAAGATAGAAAGAGAAAGGTACATGGATAAAAATGAGCTCTTATGGTAGTGACGATTTCAACTTCTCGGCTCTGGAGGATTATTCGCCTTGGGGGACACCGGCTCGGACGAGTACTCCGATTCCGCCTGCCGCGGGTGTGGGTGCGAGTCTGAACACGCCTCCTTCACCGCGATCGTCACTGGCGACACCGCCCCTGCCCAATGTCTCGCCCGTCGGAGTGGGCACCGCTGGCTCGGGTGCACCGCAGACCAACGTCACGGTGGGTGTCGGCAGTGCTGGATCGGTGTCGCGCGCCAATGTCACGGCAGGTGTCGGGGCACCCAGGATATCAATGTCCACACCTTTGGCACGAGCCGTTCGAGGAGGGAAACGACCGAGACGCGTCCCACGTCAAAATACACCCACGTCCTCCAGTGATTCCGGCAGCCGCAGACGAAGTAGCGCTAGTGGTAGCGGCGGTGGCAGAGGCAGAGGCAGAGGCAGAGGCAGAGGCGGAGGCGGAGGCGGAGGTGGAGGTGGAGGCGGAGGTGGAGGTGGAGGAGGCGGAAGTGACTCCACACCGCCTTCGTCGATTCGATCGGGTCGAGGAGGAAGAAGAAGAAGGAGGCGAGGAGACCGTGTTCTCGACCAAGCCCAGATGCAACAACAATTGGAAGAGATTTTGCGCCAACAACAACAGACGGCCGCGGGTCGTCGCATTGCGGGCATCACGACCACCAACACGATCACGACCACCTATAAAAACGGACAACGTCCTACCGTCACACGCAATTCGACCAGCGTGCGTAACTGAGAACAACAACCATGAGAAGACGCCGTCGTCGACCGAAAAGGAGAAAGCAATGGGGTGGTGCTCTTGCGAATGCCCTGTCTGCGATGTTACCCATCGGCAAAGGGGCTGCCTTGGGATTGGCCAAAGCGTTGGGTGGTCGCGCCGTGAAAACAGGAATCCGAGCCGGAACCGCCGCTACCATTGGTGGTGTGGGAGTGGGCGTGGGTCGCGGGATCCGAAGACTCGTGAGACTTAAGAAAAGACGACCTCCTCGTCGATGAAAAACCATTCGAATCAAGATGTTGAGGAGTGAAGTCGAGTGGTTCCCCTACTTTTTGCATCTATGTCGATGCTCTCGCTCTTACTGGGATGCGACCAGCATGGATCACGAAGACATGAAACGGATCGCGGACGAGTGCGATAGTTACCGACAGGTCCAGGACATCCTGAACCAATCCGTAGAAACCGCCTTCAAGGACGAGATCTGGGAATACAAGCAACAAGCTAAAAGGATCGAACGTCCCGACAGAAAGTCAGACTACGTTTGGCACTGGTTGGAAAAGAGTCATGAGTACTTCGGTCTGTTTATTGGATGAACCTTTCAACACCGTGGTGGATTTGGATTCCCTGAAACGTTTGGACGTCTTGTACGCTTTCTACCACAAGTATTGGTGGTGTCGAAGGCAGATGTTCGGTTACTACAAGTTGTGTAACGCCATTCTCAACGGACTGGCCTTACTGACGGTGGCCGTGAGTATCGTCTTGGGATCCGTGTGGAAAGACGGGTACACGGTGGTAGGATTGACGGCTTTCGCCACCTTACTGAAAGGATGGAACGATTTCAAGAAGTATTCGTTCAAGATGGACATGGCCCAATTCGCTTACACGACGTACGAAAAGACGCTGACAGAACTCCGGAACTACGCTCTGGGTGGCGTGGAGGAATTGGATGGGTTTTTGACCAAGATGCAAACGTTGGACGACGTGGTGACGGATTTTACATCTCCCACGTACGACCGATACGTTCGAGACTACGCCCTACGATTTCGTCACGTGCCGCTATAAAAAATGACATCTCGGGCATCCTCTTCATTCAGAACCAACATGCCCAAGAGGTCAAGGAGAAAGAAAGCGTCTTCGAGAAGGCGTAAAACCGCTAAAACCACTAAAAGAAGACGGTACCAAAGGGGAGAAGGGATCGGCACTGTGGTGGCGGGTTTACCCAAGGCGGCTTGGGGTATCACCAAAGGCATAGAAAGCCTGAGAGCCAAACAAGAACGGGCGCATACCAAAAGGATGCAGGAACGAATGAGACGAGGTGAAAAAATTCCACACAAGGGCGAAGAGTTCCGATGCTCCATCATGTGAAAATAAAAGGACGAGACTAGCCGTCGTACACCTCACTCGACACCATGCGAGCACGGAGGAAGAGGAGACGAAGAAGGAGACAGAAAGGGGGTGATTTGGCGAGTATGATGAGAGCAGCGGGTTTGGGTTCTTTGGCTGGACCCTTCGGTTTAATGGACAAACATATCCATAAGAACAGGGGAAAGATCGAAGGAGTCTTACGCAGGATACCATTTCAAACGGCCTTCAGGCGTCGAGGAAAGCGATAAAAAGAGTACACCAATCCGCTCGTACGCATAAGTCCACGATGAAGCGGTTACGACGACAACGTCCTTTCCTGACGCGTGTCCTGAAAGAAGCCAATCGGAACAAACGTCAACGGATGTTACAAATCGCCGACAAAGATCAGATCAACGCCATCAGCGAGATGGTTCTCAATTTGCTGAAAAAGAGGATCCCCATCAACGCAACGACTTATGGGAAACTGAAAAGACATAAAAGGGTTCTGCGCGAAGTGGGTAGACGCAAAAACTCTCTCAAGCGTCGAAGAGAACATCTCCTCACCCAAAACGGAGCGGGGTTCTGGAGCGGTTTGCACGGTTGTTTCAAAGCATGTTGTGTACGGTGAAAGGACGCAGTGAGGACGGTTACCCGCTGGAGGGGATCGACGTCATACCCAATTTCCCACCGAGAGAAGACGAGTCCCACAATACCATTCCTAAACTCGTGCAGTTGTTGCAAGACGCCAATCGTCGCGAAGCCCGATGGAAAGACTCGTACGAGTACTTGAACAAGAGGTACCACGACCTGTATCAAGAATACATGGCTTTAAAGTTCGGTGACTTCTGCCAAACCTGTCAAACGAAACGAGATACCACGCCGCCCGGTGGGTGCATCGAGTTGTGCAGGGAGTGCGGTAAAGGCAAGCGAACCGTTCAAAGTCTCGAACTCGAGTTGGAAAAGAAAGACGAATCCATACGGTACTGGCAAGACTGTTACGAGACGGCCTTGAGAGAATTGTCCGAGTTTCCTGACACGACCTTGAGTCAGAAGGTATGAACGAAGTCATGATGGTGCCCGTTCAAGAATTCAATCGTCTGCAAGATTATTACAAGGGTAAGATCAGCCAGAATGCCTTGTTGAACAAAGCCGGACGTCTGGCCGCCGAAGAACATCTCATCCTGAACGACAAACGCATCCCCGACAGCATGGCCGTCAAGATGACCAAACCCATCGCCTCCGAGGAAGGGAAACTGGTGAAACGTATACGGACGGGTAAAAGCGGTCCCATCTCGTACCAGGGAACGACAGAACCCGAAGGCATGGTCGACGCACCCGTCGAAACTCTGTTGAAACAGATCCTCAAGGGAGTCAACCAACCAGCCGCAGCCCCCGTGATCATCCCGCCACAACCCCTTTCTACGACAGGACTGAAAAAGGAGCTGAAAACCCCCATACCCTCCACGTCAGGTTTTAAAAAGGAGAAGAAAACCCCCAAACCCTTCAGTCCATTCGAACAGGTCACGCTAGGTAAAACTCCCCTATCGTCCAAGAAAAAAGCACCCATCTCCGATAGAGCCAGACGTGTACTGAAATCACTCGGTATCGACTACGACGACGGTGGTTACAGTCCCAAAGGCAAGTCAAAGAAGTACAAGAAGGCCAAACCGACAGCCGCAGAAAAGTTACAAGCAGGGTGGGAAGATTTCGAAGACCCCTGGAGAAGGGGACTAGACTATGACTCGGATTAAGAAGAGGAAAAAGGCACCTCCACCCCCGAGGAGAAGTACCCGACGTCGACGTCAACGAGGGTATGGGTTCGACATCCAGAAATGGTTGGGCAAGACCGGGATTGAGTTTCATTGGCCCGGTTATCAGTACATGGGACCTGGTACCAAACTGAAGAAACGTCTGGCGCGAGGAGACCCCGGGATCAACTGTCTGGACAGACTGGCCAAACAACACGACATTGACTATTCCAGGGCCAAGAACTTACAGGACAAATGGAACGCCGACACCAAGATGATCCAGGCCATCGACAAATTACCCGGACGTAAAACCATGACAGAACGCATTGTTAAGAAAATCATGCAGACCAAGAAACGTTGGAAATTGTAAAACCTTTTATTGTTGTTGTTGTAATTAAAGTTACACACGCTTTGTTGTTTTTCAAAAAAGAGTCTCTTTTTTTCTTTAAGACGAAAATAAATAATGTTCCAATTGATCCATAAGTTCGACGGTGACTGAGAAATGGCAACGGTTCTGTTCTACTGTATCCTCGCGTTCAAACTGCGCGAACCAGCGTCCCATGTCATGAAGCATGGATGACATCTCGTCAAGCTCACTAGCTATTTCCACGATCATCTTTTCCATTTCTTGTTCTTTTCGTACTCGTTTCACTCGGTTTTCTTCTGCGACTCTCCTGTTTTTCCTGATTTCCGAAAGTCTCCGTTTTACAGGATCCTCGGGTTCCGCTAACATGCGTTCTAACTCTGCTACCAACCCTTCATCAGGCTCAGAGTCAGAGTCAGAGGAGGAGGAATAAGACAACCGCCTCCCACGGCGTTGCGGTGGGGGTAATGCCTGTGGTGCTGCAGTGGTATTGGTGGTAGTGCTCTTAGCGGCGGTGGTCGTGCTCTTAGCGGCGGTGGTTGTGCTCTTAGTGGCGGTGGTCGTGCTCTTAGCGGCGGTGGTCGTGCTCTTAGCGGCGGTGGTCGTGCTCTTAGCGGCTGTGGAGAAATAAGACACCACCCTCCCACGGCGTTGCGGTGGGGGTAATGCCTGTGGTGCTGCAGTGGTAATGGTGGTACTAGTGTTGGTTGGTGGTAGTGTTGCAGTGGTAATGGTGGTAGTGCTCTTAGCGGCGGTGATAGTGGTGTTCCTTTGTGGTAATGTCGATAGTGGCGGTAGTGTTGCAGTGGTAATGGCGGTTGTAGTGGTTTTGGTTGGTGGTAGTGTTGCAGTGGTAATGGTGATCGTGCTCTTAGCGGCGATGGTCGTGGTGTTGGATGGCGTTAGTGTTCCCCTGAAATTCCTCAGCTCAACCCGACCTCCAAACAAACCCCGAAGAATTTCATCCGGATCGTAATCATGCTCTTCCCACTGTCGTGTTGCAGTGGTAGTGCTCTTAGCGGCGGTGGTCGTGGTGGTGGATGGCGGTAGTGCTCTTTGTGGTAGTGATGCAGTGGTGTTTGTGCTCTTAGCGGCGGTGGTCGTGGTGGTGGATGGCGGTAGTGCTCTTTGTGGTAGTGATGCAGTGGTGGTAGTGCTTTTATTAGAGGTGGCCATGGTGATGGATGATCGAAGTGCTCTTAGCGGAAATGGTGGTGGTGGTGGTGGTGGTGTTCTCGGGCAATCCGTAAACAAACCTCCAAGAATTTCATCCGGATCATATATATCCCCATTCCTCACCTCACGCCTCTTGTCCTTGCGTCGGACACGATATCTTCTTTTTTGTTCTCGAACTTTGTCTGGGTTTTTCTTCCTCCACTCTCGCTTGTACTCTCGCTTGTACTCTCGCTTGTACTCTCCATTGTACTCTCGGATTTTTGCGGGGCGCCTGAAATCAGTTAACACAATACGGGCTCTAAACAGACTCTGAAGAATCTCATTCGAATCATGTGTGTTGTCATTCCTTTCCCAACGATTTAGCGCATCGCGCGCAATGTCATACATACTTGGCTTGCCCTTACGTCGGTCACGATACCGTCTTTTCTGCTCTCGAACTTTCTCCGGATTTTTCTTTTTCCATTCTCTCACGTACTCTCTTGTTTTCACTCTCTTTCGTTTCTATGCTTCGGCGGAGCTGGCAGGCATGGTCTTCTGTAATGGACGCTCAATACAAGTTGAAAATAACTCAGAGTGGCGAGCCGACGACGCGGATTCGCCTTATGAAGATCTGTCCAACCAATCACAGATCGAGACCAAGTCACGTGTTAACCAGACCCAGGGGATAGGGGGGTATACCCCCCTACTCGGTCGGAGACTGGGGGCGGGTCGAGTGGGGGTTACCCCCTATACCTCTCTCAGTCGGAGACTGGGGGCGGGTCGAGTGGGGGTTACCCCCTATACCTCTCTCAGTCGGAGACTGGGGGCGGGTCGAGTGGGGGTTACCCCCTATACCTCTCTCAGTCGGAGACTGGGGGCGGGTCGAGTGGGGGTTACCCCACTATCCCTCTCTCAGTCGGAGACTGGACCCCGTTTCACCGTAGGTATAAAAAAGATCGGTTCGAACCGTTCAAGTCACTCTGAGTTTTTGACTTGTATCGAGCGCTGGAAAAAAAATCATGGCACAAGAGCTGACCGACGAGGAGATGAACCAACAGATGGATCAACATGAATCAGTGACCGATGAAGAGATGAACCAACTTATGGATCAATATGAAGCAGTGAGTATGATGTGTACCCCATGTAAGAAAGTCATCTTTAGAACTCTAACCCTAATCTTTTTCATAGAGTTACTGGGATTGGTTACCGGAAGAACTAAAGCGTTACGTACTTGACTTAGCAACTTGGCAACACATACGCGATAGAAGGAAAAATTATTGACTGAGAAACCTTCACAGAGAAATCTCGAAATATGGCCAACTGAAAAGACAATGGTTTTACGGACACATAGAACTACGACCGTCTAAATGCCGCACAAACTTCTGTAATTGTTACGCGGATTCTGAAATATATGGATATTGGGACGCGGATTATGAAATACATGGACATTGTATGGCGGATTATGAAATATATGGACATTGTACCAACAAGCGTGGCGAGAAAAGGAGTTTCTATATGGGAAGTAGTTTCAGGAACGCGTTAGACAACTTAGAAAAAACAACCCGCGAAGTTGCCCGCTTCTTTTCGGAGACCCGACAATAAAAACTGACTAATTAAAAAACGTTGTGTTTGTTGTCTTTTACAGAACAGACGGACCTACGACGAAGCCTTCCCCTTCGACGACCGAGTGATGCTCCAAACCGGAGGTGGTGGTAACAATACAAGACCCCTCCTAGACTTCGACTTAAGACCCGTAGGCGCTCGACGTCACTGGAGAAACGTCCTCCACAAACAACGGTACGAAGCCACGCTCAGACAACACAGAGACGTGACTCGCGAGGACAATCTAGGCCAAGAATTGACTCAGGCCCTTCAACGATCCATCGAGCAACAAATCGCTCAGGATCCTACCCTGACACCCGACTCCACGGTCCATTTCACCATGCAGTCCAGTGCCTTCACGCACGCCTTTCAGTCCACCACCTTCACCGTGCGCGAATTCGAAGAAGGGAGTGAAAGACTAAACACTTATCTCCAGTCTCTCGCGGCCAAACTCAACTCCAACGAAGAATTCACCCCCGACGACACGTTTACCATGGAAACCACTTTCATACGTACCCCAGGTCGTGGCAGCGGGAACGGAAAACGATACAAGCCGAGTTGCGCCGCCGTGCGGGGAATCGTCAAACGGTCGCGCGTGACCATCCGAAACAAAGACACTCTCTGCTGCGCCCGAGCCATCGTCACCATGAAAGCCTGGGTAGACGCGAACGAGAATTCGCGTGACCAAGATTACCACAATCTCAAACAGGGTTATCCTGTCCAAGAGCGATTGGCCAAAGACCTCCACCGTCGAGCCAACGTTCCCGAAGGACCCTGTGGCATTCCCGAACTGCAAAAGTTTCAGGCCGCCTTACCTGGCTACCAGCTCAAAGTCATGTCCATCGACCCACCCCACATGATCATCTACGCGGGACCCGAACCCTCGACCAAGATCATTCGTCTCGTCAAAGAAGGCGATCACTACGACGGATGCAATTCGTTTAAGGGATTCCTCGGCAAATCCTACTTCTGCGACGAATGCAATCGAGGCTACGATCACGACGACTTTAAAAATCATCCCTGCCTCGGTCAATGGTGCACCGCCTGCAAACGAAAGGACTGTCCCGATTTCATCGAGAAAAAACGACCCCTAGCGCCAGGCAAGTTTCCCGAACCCACCGAGATCTGCCGATTGTGTCACAGACAATTCTTCGGTGACCGATGCTACAACGACCACTTGCAACGGCGGAGTCTCAGCATCCCCTCCATCTGCGACACTCACAAAAAGTGTGAGAAGTGTTGCCACGTCTACGAATGTAAACGCAGGACAGGACGAGGAGGTAGTCGTCGTTCCCCCGATCACAAGTGCGAATGGGGCGAATGCAGCATCTGCGAAAAACAAGTCCATCTGCCGACGCACCGTTGTTACATCCAACGCCTCCCCGAAGACGAAGACGAGCCCAAAAAGAAACTCGTCCCCCGCGACAAAGTCAACGGTCGACCCTTCGAAGAATCCGGTCCCGACGATCCAGACACGAGCGTCTTGGTAGACAGAGATCCGCCCCTTCAAGTGTACTGCGACTTCGAAGCCATCACCGACGCCGAAGGGAATCAGACCCCCATTCTACTCTGCCTGGAGGACGACGAAAATGAGATATGCTACTCCTTCTACGGGCCCAACTGCACCGCCGACATGTTCAACCAACTCGAATCCCTCGCCGTCGACCAGGACAATGACGAACGGAACGTCATCGTCCTCTTTCACAATCTCAAAGGCTACGACGGGATGTTCATCCTGCAACACTGTTACGCCACCCATCGAGAAGTCACCGGCCAAATCACCGTCGGCACCAAGATACTGTCCCTAAAATCCGACAGACTGACTTTCAAAGATTCCCTCTGCTTTCTCCCGTTCCCGCTGGCCAACTTTCCCGCCACCTTCGGAATCCAGGAACTGCGCAAAGGATTCTTCCCGCACAAATTCAACACCCTAGAAAACCAAGCGTACGAAGGTCCCATGCCACCGCGAGACATGTACGATCCCGACGGCATGTCCGCCAAAAAGAAAGCCGAGTTCGAACAGTGGTACCAAGAGAAAGTCGACAACGACTACCATTTCGTACTAAGGGAAGAAATGGAAGCCTACTGCGAGTCGGACGTCAAACTCCTCAAAGCGGGCTGTCAAAAGTTCCGGCAAGAATTCAAACAAAAAGCCGACTTTGATCCCATGGAGAAATGCGTCACCATCGCCTCCGCTTGCAACCGATTCTGGCGCAAGAAACTCGTCCCGATCAACACCATCGCCTCCAGACCCCCGCGAGGATGGCACGGGGCCCGATCCAATCAGTCCGTCGAAGCCCTGAAATGGCTAGCCTGGCAAGAACACTCGTTGCAACGCACGGGTCAAGGCGATCGTATCCTTACGGTGCGAAACGGGGGTGAAGTCCGACTAGCCGGTCATCTCGTGGACGGATACGATCCGACCACTCGAACCGTCTACGAATTCCACGGATGTCTATGGCACGGATGTCCTCGCTGTTTCCCGACCCATCGAGACCGATATCCCATCTGTCACGCCGATCGCACCATGCAGGAAGTCTACGAGGCCACACTCCGCAAACACGACCTTCTCAGTCGCCAAGGTTACCAGCTCTGCGTCAAGTGGGAATGCGACTGGAACCTAGAAGTCAAAACCGACCCTGATCTCAGCCAGTTTCTAGACACGTTCGAAATCGTCAAACCGCTCGAACCCCGAGAAGCTTTCTTCGGAGGGCGCACGAACGCCGTCAAACTGCATCACGTGGCCGACGGGGCTCGAGGAGAACAAATCAAGTACGTCGACGTGACGTCGCTCTACCCCTGGGTCAACAAGGGAAGCGACTACCCCGTAGGACACCCACAAATCATCGTCAACCCCGACGATCAAGACATCCATTACTACTTCGGCATGGCCAAAGTGGACATACTACCACCTCACGAACTTTACCATCCCGTTCTACCTTTTCGGCACAGGGGTAAACTCACCTTCGCACTCTGCCGATCGTGCGTGGAAGACGAAATGACCAAACCCCTCCTTGAGAAATCGCCTCGTTGCCCTCACACGTCCGAGCAACGCACGCTACGAGGGACCTGGTGCACCCCCGAAATCGAGAAAGCCGTTGCCATGGGATACACGCTCATCAAGATCCACGAAGTCTACCATTTCCCGCCAGAACAACGCCGTAGAGGACTCTTTGCCGATTACGTGAACACCTGGCTAAAAATCAAACAGGAATCCTCCGGCTACCCGAGCTGGTGTCACACCCCCCAAGACAAGACACGGTACGTGCAACAATACCGCCAGAAAGAAGGCATCGCTCTCGATCCGGCCACGACCCAGAAAAATCCCGGACGCAAAGCCACCGCCAAACTCATGCTCAACTCCTTCTGGGGCAAGTTCGGCGAAAACCTACACAAACCCACTACCGAAGTCGTCTACACCGCAGCGCAACTCTTCGCCCTCGTTTCCAATCACTTCAACGACATAAAACAAGTCAAAATCGCTAACGACGAAGCCCTAGAGGTTGTCTACGCTGAGCTCGAGGACAACCAACCCGATAACGGACGAATCAACATCTTCGTCGCCGCTTTCACCACCTGCTGGGCTCGGCTCAAGTTATACAGCTACCTGGAACTGTTAAAGCAACAAGTTCTCTACTTTGACACCGATTCCGTCATCTACTCGCACAAACCAGGTCAAGCCGACGTTCCGCTAGGCGATTACCTCGGAGAGATGACTAACGAATTGGACGACGGTGATTACATCATCGATTTCACCTCAGCACGACCCAAGAATTACGGGTACAAGACAAAAAATGGAAAAGTGTGCTGTAAGGTGCGTGGCTTCTCCCTCAATGTACGAGGATCCAGGCAACTCAACTATGACGTCATGAAACAAAATCTCCTCGACGAACTCGAACAACCTCTCGAGGACGGTGGACGACGCAACATCCCCGTCGTCAACCCCAACTTCTTCTACAGAAACCCAGCCACCAAATATCTCAAGGTCATCACACGCACCAAACTCTACGGACTCGTCTTCGACAAACGCGTCGTAGACACGAACACTTTCAAATCGTTTCCATACGGATACACACCATGTAACTTCCTGTAAAAATCAATAAAAATCAATTGTTAAAACTCACTTCCTGTCTATCGCCTTATTTGGACATGTTGCCCTTATTTGGGCATGGGCGCTATGTTTGACCCCCCTGGACGCCATCTTGTTTATGCAAATCGAAAATACTGCCCTCTGATTGGTCGAGAGCCTTTTTTAATGATATGCATCGCCTCCTGATTGGTTACCGCCCCTATAAGCGTGCTTTACTACTCTTAAGAACAAAGCGATCTTTTAATCTGTTAAAAGCACTTAATGACTGGGGCCAGTCATTAAACATGGTTTTCAATTTTCTCGGAGACTCTCCAGTTTTCAGTCACGTGACGCGTTTAGAACAATCGTGAGCCAGCAAAAACACTTAATGAATGATAACTCTGGATATTTTGTAGTCACCAGTCCAGCGCGATCGCATCATTTCTGTCTACGAAATACGGAAAATAGATAATGTTGGCCAACATTGACGCGGAAAATGAAACAAAAGCTATTGAACAAGCCAATGAAGTATTCAACGAATATCTAAAAACAAAATTGTTGAAGAAAGTGATGGGGAGACAAAACTTTTAGCTATGAATGAAAGCTTTGTTAAGTTTTCAGGTTAAATTGGTTTCGCAATAAATGCAATGAAAAAACAAACTTGGTTGCCGGTTTGAATATTCTTCGGCGCGCATAATTATCACAGATCTCGTATTTCTCACATTTACAAGGTGCTGCGATTGCTTTACTTTGCTTGTGTGGTATTTTTGAGAAAATGACGTCATTTTCTCAAATTCTCAACCAAAATTAACTTGGAACAAGGAAAATTAATTGAGGCCATAGATTCTCGGAACTAAAGGTCCAAGAAAACGTGAGTTCTAATGTTCGTAATAGATTGAAATTTGGCAAGATATGTAGGAATTAAAGACCTATTGTGTAAGACAATGTAAAAATTGGATATTGACAATTTGAACATAGTGACACTTTAATATAATATGCAGATAATACCGACCAACTTTTGTGAAATTTCTGATATTTTAAAAGCTATTGTTACAATATCTAGAAACTTGGAAATAAAATTGAAAACTGATATCTTACCTTAAGAAACGCTTAACGGACGGAGAATCGGAAGAGTTGAACGATAATTCTGTGGCCAACCCAAAAACCCGATATCACTGCATCATGACATCGGAAGAAATGGGAAAGACAGCGCTTCATTAATCATCGTATAATCTTTATACAACTTAGACCATGCGTTTACCACCCGCTGCACGTTATGTTAGGCCCCGTCCTCACTACAGGGGCACCCAACAGATCGTTTCGGTAAATTATCTGTTCGGAAGGCCTTTGATTCCTTCTGATTTTCTAAAGAGAATTATCACCTCGAACTTTCGTGATATGAAAAATTTAATGTCTGTTATTTTCGGAATTAGAACATAGTGACACTTTAATATAATATGCAGATAATACCGACCAACTTTTGTCAAATTTCTGATATTTTAAAAGCTATTGTTACAATATCTGGAAACTTAGAAATAAAAATGAAAACTGATATCTTACCTTAAGAAACGCTTAACACTGGAAAAGTTGAAAATTTACAAGGACATGTCAATTTTAATTTACAGTATGTAGATCTTGATTTACATTCTTTGTAAATTGCAATTAACATGTTAGGGTTTTGTAAAATAAAATTACAGGAAATTTACAGCTTTTAGTACAGCATGGAAATGTTCTGTAAATAGTGATTTACATTGTCTTTGTCAACAATGATCATTTGAAGAACATGTAAAAACCTGTAAAATATTTTACGCCCTTTTACAGTATCTGCCTTTGTAAAAAACATGTAAATTGCTTTGCTAAACCATGCGAGAAACGTGTAAATAATTCAACCGAATGCTGTAAAAAGCCTGGATATGTTATGTTAGTAACCCTGTAAAAACCATGTAAATGAAAAAAGGGGGCCTGTAAGAAACATGTAAAAACCATGTAAATGAAAAAAGGGGGCCTGTAAGAAACTTGTAAAAACCATGTAACTGAAAAAATGGGGCCTGTAAGAAACATGTAAAAACCATGTAAATGAAAGAAAGGGAACCTGTAAGAAACATGTAAAAACCATGTAAATGGAAAACCTAGAAGTTGCACGGGTGCGGTGGGGGGCTGTAAATAGCCTGTTAAAAACATGTAAATTAAAAAGGGGGACCTTGCAAATGCTGTGAAGACAATTTAAGTGAGATAATGGGGGCTTTTCGAAAAACTGGAAAGACCACGTTAATGTTAAATGGACACTATTAGAAAAAAAAGATCTAAATTTAAGAGAAGGCCTGCTCAAACCTTGCAAAAACCATGTAATGGAAAAGTGGGCTTATTTAATATAACTCTGGTGTAACGGTTCAACCAACGGAGACTGTTCAAATGATGTAAATTCCAAGTTACCGACTGGTTCGCAATCCTCTTGTAAACGGTTGGTTGGATTTTGCAAAGAAATAAATGAAAAGTTACCCCGGCTAGGGTAAACCTGGGGGGAGGGGGGCGGGGGGGGGAGAGGAAGGGTTGTCTCGGGCAACCGAGAACATATAAATGAAACCTTTTAAAGGCGCGTAAAGTGAAAATGTAACACCACCGTAAAGCTCCGTAAACCTACCGTGAAGCCTCCATTAAGGTGCCTTTTACGTTGAAGCATTTGAACTTCTCTAAAGTCGAAGTGTGTGCAATAGTGTGCTTTAAATTGAAGTTGGGTTAGAAGGTATGCACCAAACTAAATCGCTGCATTGATCGACACCACTCTAAGCTGTCTTCTTGTGAACTTTCCGCGCACCCATAACGACAAAATAAAACTAGAATTGTTACTGCACATGCAGGCGTCCCAAGCTTACGTCTCTAGAAAAGAGAAAAATTAATTCTCGGACACGTACGTATTTATTCATGAAGGTCCATGAAAGCGTCACGTGTGGTGTGAGTTCAAGACGGAAAGAGCCCTGTTGACCGAGTTTGAACTGACGCGGAGTTAGGTTAGGCAGGGAACCGTCAGGGACACCCAACGACCGTTTTCTCTCGAATGCTTTTAAACGCTGTTTTAGGCTATCTGGAGTACTTTCAAGGCTCTTTAGGTCAATTTTAGGTTGCGCAAAAAAGAATTTATCTGTCCGGTTATTCTATAGGAACTTGAGTATTCTCGAACTTATTAGGGCTTTTTTGTCCATTTCCCGAAAACGTTACGTCTTACCGCCTTTCCGAAAATGATAGCTGACTTTTTTTCGGTACTCAAAATGACATTTAAACAATCCGAAAACAACAGACATTAAATTTCTCATATCACGAAAGTTCGAGGTCACAATTGTGCCCCTGAATCGTTGAAAATGAACGAAATATCATCGATTTAGAGCGTTAAATATTCCGAAACATGAACATTCTACAAGTAAGATTAATACAACTAAGTCTGCCCTTGCATGTTCACTGTTTTGTTTTGTTTTGTTTTGCTTTTTTTTTTTATTTTTTCCGTTTTGTGCTTTCATTGCCATCACTGTTATCCCAGTCCCTTTATGAGAGCATACCAGCCTTGTGAGTGCCCGATCTCCAACAAGCAGGAATCAGCGGTCTTCATGTTAGGTACCAGGTTCTCTCGGTTCTCCCACCATGTTTGGCAGTTGGTTGGAACTTGCAGCGGGCCAAAATCTACTCTACCTTCGCTTCGTCACCGTGCACGGTTTCAAGGCAAAGTTTTCCGTTACCCAGAAGCTGAAGATAGCGATTACAGGCGAACAACAACAACAGGTAAGCAAGTTTTGCATAAATTGAACGAGTAGGGTAAAGTAACGTCAAGATACATTTCGTTTTGCCTTTGGTTGTGAATGTGTCATTATCAAGGAGAAGTTATATTGCTTGTGGAATCGACTTTGGGGATGTTTACCTGCCGTGCATAAAGAGCTTTATTATCTGTTATTATCTGTTCTCGATCACTGCGTAAGAGCATGCGACATTTGTTATTGGCTTATATGCACCTTATGATTCCTTCTGATGCATGCTCTTGTAAGGTTATGTTGCCCTCTGATGTGAATGCTAGTAAGCTAAAATGTAATGTGCCATCTTCAGCAGAGAAATTTCTCTTATGCTAGTGTAAGTATTCTGAAGTTACCCAAGTGTCTACAGTTGAACCTACATGCAAGTTACAATATACTGTTATACACAACTGTACATGGACATTGCACCCACTGGTACTGATAGTAAGTTAAATGCTGTGGAATTTTCTTTCACCAAAATAAATAAATAAATAAATAAATAAAACTAAGATACTTTATAAACAGGTATACATGTACCTCAAACTGCCATGAAAACTACACAGGACTTGAAAAAAAAGGAAGAGTAACTTGCCCAGGTAGGAAAATCTACTTGTCTTGGACAACACAGTATAGTCAATCGATTATTTGATAAAAATCAATAGAAATTATTCAATGATATCAGAAATCAATAAAAGGATTCTTCATGAGTAATCGATTGTGATCAAATTTTCAATAAGCAGGGTGTTCATTAGGCATCGGGGATCGGAGAATTCTCCGGCTACTATGTAGAATTCTCCGGCTAAATTTCAAAGGCTTCGCTCGTTCCGTGAAAGAGCTTCGCTCTTTAAAAAATCATTCTCCTGTTACTTTACACTACTCTCCTGCTATTTCAAATATTAACGAAAACCCTGAATAAGCATTATCAATTTTGCTGATACTAGCTTATCTTCAAGCAACATTTAATAAGAAAGAAATAAAAAAAAGATGTAAAGTGAAATATGAAATCATGAATACAATTGCATAAAAACATAACATTGTATCTTGTAAACAGAATATTTTGCTGGCATACAAGTATCGGGGACTATGTTTTGGGGGTCTTTGGTAGTGCCTTTGAAATTTACATAAAAAAGTTACAATCAAACATTGTGTTGAGGGACACAGTTTTTCTACAGTTTATGTGAACTAACAAAGAGTGACCAACTTTCAATTAATTCTCTAATGACTGTTAAATCTGGTAAAATCAAATCGATAACTTGAAACTTCTCTAGCATGTGAGTTTGAATTTCTTTCAATGGATTGATAACACTGATAACACTTGCATTAATTCAATTTATTGATTTATATCAATTTACATCAATTTATGGATCAATTTCAATCGATTGCCTTACCCTGGGATGACCAGATAACACTTTAGAGCCCTGTTACAGCTGTACATTTTACTTGTATGAAATTGGGCTCCTACCAAATACATGTAGGTTTCATGTGTCATGCATCTGTTCAGTAGTAGCAGGGCAGGAAAAAAAAATTTAAGTCACTTGCCCAGTGGGCCAGTTAATATCAGTTTTCACTTGCCCCCACTTAAATATTAGTTGCCAATGTGGTGGCCAGTAAGGAAATCAGAGGACAAATGCAAACGAAGTATGCTCGGATTCCTAACTAATTCTTGCTTTCAACCTAATAATTAACTAATCTGAAGGTCTTAAGTTTTGAAATGGAATGACTGGAAATTATCATTTATCATGCTGGCATTTTTTATCAGACTCACAAGACTACATTGTAATTTCACTTGCCCACTGGGTTACTGAACTTCTATTTTCACTTGCCCAAGAGCAAAATTTACTTGGCTGAGGAAATCAGACCTGGGTTTTTTTCCTGCCTTGAGTAGATCACAGATAACATCAAAATGTGGTAAAAACCAAAAAAAAATATTCACATAAGCCATTAACAGAGTGTGTCACAGAATCTGTGAATTTTTCAGGCGAGTGTGTCACTGATGTTCTTACCACATTTTGAAGTCTTCTGTGATCCATTATAACTGAACAGATGCACAACGACATAGAATCTATCTGCTTCGTAATACATAACAAAGAAACAGAAACAGACGTTTATGACATCATCGGTACCTTTGTCCACCAATAGAGCATAAGTGAACATAAGTAAGCAACAATGAAATTGTGCCTGCAAATAACTTGACTTATTATTTAAACATTGATAGGAGTTTGATTTATTGTGCATGAATATTACAATGTAGAAGATAGTGAACATTGAATATTTACTGCCACAGATTTTGAGTTTATTTCTTCTACATCCACTGACATTCATTGCCTTCCAATCAGAAATGCAAAGTTTTTGTCACACAGCATCTACAGATGTAGATGTAAGATCTGTTTGATTGATGAATATTCAGGGCTCAAAATAATGGCCAGTCAACGGGCAATGTCTGGCTAGAATGGTGACTTGACCGGCCAAAAACTTCACTTGCCAGTCATGTTGACCAGTCATGTCATGTTGAGATGGTCACATTGTTCATTCTTGAATAAACAATCAAATCCCCAACTGTAAATCTGAGAGTTTTAATCTCTTTTTTATTATGACCTCTCACGCAAACATACACCAATGCATATCTGTTCGAATGGCTAAAGACCATTCGTTTGCTGTTTGTCATGCATTCAAGATCGATAGGAATGCCATTTGAGCGACTGGGGTTAAATCTATTCAGAAAAATATTAAGCCAATTTTTAAACAGTCGAGCAGTGACTGGAACAAACAAACTGTATTTGTGGGTTAATTAGGCTCACACTACGTGTACTTGATTTTTTCGTAAATATCTTGACCGGTCAGAAACGAGACGTGACCAAGCTAAAATTACTTTGGCCGGTCAACATGACCGGCTACAGTCCGATTTCAAAGGTCACAGTATAAATTGGAATGATAAGAAACAAAATAATAACTCCAGTGTAAAATTCGATGATTGATATCATACACAGAATTTGCTGATTCATACACAGACATAACTTATCTTATTTAACAAAGTGTTTTATGTGACTTGTAGGATGAAGTAAAATTGAGAGTGGTCAATACATGCATACTCCTTGGCATTGATGCTTGATCAGGAAAAAAGCAGCCACTGAGAAGTCTACAGTACTTATGACTCTATAAGGGGTCCAAGGCCCATTTATTGAAGGCCCGGGAACTTTTTGGGCCCACAAAGCCATCTTTAATTGAGCTGTGTCTAAAAACTAAGAGCTTTATATGCCTGAAACTTCTTGTGTGAAGGAGACCTCTGTTCATATTGAGAATAAGCGAATAAAACAGCTCTGTAAGCATAAGATTTCAGATTTTGGTATGGCTTTCTGGGTGCGAAAACTTTTTGGGAACTTCGAGAAATGGGCCCCTGGTACATTACAGTCTAACATGGTGACCTTCAACACTTTGATATGCTCTGGCAGCTTTCTGGCATAAATTCAACCACTTTAAACATTATTTTTAATGCTTTGAAGTATCACCTACACTGTTCCTGTGTTAGTGAATTAGCATTAAATTTAAATATCTTACATTGCTAGGTTGATACTTATTGTTCAATACAGCAGCTATAAGATTTCATCATAAAGAGCAAAGGCTATGTTTACATACATGTAGTACCAGTACAATAATTTATTAACTTATGTTGTGTTATGGGAACTATGGTACTAGATAGGCCTTTCAATTTCAACAGGCCCCTATGAATTGTTGTTGTGTTTTTTTTTGTTGTTGTTTTCTTTTCTACAGTACAGTTTTTTTATCACACAAAAAAGTAAAATTTTGAAGATTCACCAGTCTGAATATTGTTTACAGTGAATGTTTTGTCAGGGGTCCAAAATGTTTGTACTGTTTGGATTCTGTACAGTTTTGGAAAAAGAAGGAAACTGTGACTTTGTAAACATAGCGTAAAAGATGTCAGAAGCCTTGTTTTATGTTATGCAATGTAGTATTCCTTTGGCATGAATGTTTTTATGATGAATTGAAAATGTCAATCTCTATCTTGTGGTAAATGTTTTTTTTCCTATTTTCTGTTATTTCAAAAGAACAATTCACTCTATGAAAAAAGTTGATCAAATACTTCACACTTACATTGCAGTAATTTTCATAATAAGGTAAAGGTAAAGTCTGCATATGAGCCACGTGGCCCAACAGGCTGGAGCTTATCCCACTTTCTGTAGCAGCAAGCGACTAGGACTATTTATATTTCTACTCCCCCTGGATGAGATGCCAGTCCATTGCAGGGTTACCCCACCATTAAATTCACTGGTACCCACTTATACAGCTGGGTGGAGAGGCACTGAGAGTAAAGTGTGTTGCCCAAGAACACAACAGAATGTACCCGCCTAGGGCTTGAACCCGGACCGCTCGATCAGGAATTGAGCTCACTACATGTAACTACGAGGCCATCATGTCTCCCACATTTTTCATAATAATTATTAAGGCTAATTTAATTCTACATTAATTATTTAGTAAGAAAAAACAGTTTATTCATACATTTTATGACAAAGGTATTATCATTATGTTACATTTGACTTTGTGAATTTAGTATACATTTAAGACAGGTATCCATTCGCAAACAATTTTAATTTAGTAATACACCTAAATTGCAAAATTTTTACTAGTTGTAGTTGACAACAGTATAGTTCTTAATCACTTTATTATTTATGAATCAAATAGAGCTGAATATGACATGGTTTCGCACAATCTTGAAAAGCTCTTGAATTTTAGTAGTCTTCTTGAAAAGTGCTTGAATTCGGTTGAAGGAGCTCAGTCATGGTATTTTAAAATACTTTGACCATGCACAAAATTACATTTAAGTCGTCTTGTTATGGATAGAAAGAAAAGAAAACATGTTTTATTTGTTGCAAGGTATACATTGTAAACCCTATTCATGGCATAAAAACTATTTGAATTTTACTGAGTTTGTTCTGATTGCAATAAATTTCTGATTCTGTATAAATTTGCATTTTTTCCACCATTATAATTAAGGTCAACAGATTTGATTACAATAAAAGAGTACATTCCATGCATTTTGCTTCAAGTTATTATTTACGAGTTATTTATCGTACAGGGTTTTTGCGTCCCTTTTTCGATTTCCATGTTATTTACAGGCTTCCTTTTTCCATTTCCAGGTTATTTACAGGTTCCCTTTTTCGATTTTCATGTTATTTACAGGCTCCCTTTTTCAATTTACAGGTTATTTGCAGGCTCCATTTTTCAATTTACAGGTTATTTACAGGCTCCCCTTTTCAATTTACATGTTATTTACAGGTTCCCTTTTTCGATTTCCATGTTATTTACAGGCTCCCTTTTTCGATTTACATGTTATTTGCAGGCTCCCTTTTTCAATTTACAGGTTATTTGCAGGCTCCATTTTTCAATTTACAGGTTATTTACAGGTTCCCCTTTTCGATTTCCATGTTATTTACAGGTTACCCTTTTCAATTCCCATGTTATTTACAGGCTCCCTTTTCCGATTTACATGTTATTTACAGGCTCCCTTTTTCGATTTACATGTTCTTTATAGGCTCCTTTTTTGATTTCTATGTTATTTATAGGCTCCCTTTTTCGATTTACATGTTATTTACAGGTTCCCTTTTTCGATTTACATGTTATTTACAGGCTCCTTTTTTTGATTTACACGTTATTTACAGGCTCCTGTTTTCATTTTCCATGTTATTTAAAGCCTCCCTTTTTTTTGTTTACATGTTGTTTACAGCCACCCTTTTTTATTTACATGTTATTTACAGTATTTTGGCAGCCTCCCTGTATTAAATTTACATGTTATTTACGGGTTTCCAGGTTGAATCACAAGAAATTTACAGGCTATTTACAGTATTTGCAGGAACAGTTTACATGTTATTTACATGATCTTAGCCCTTTGCTTTGAAACATTTACAGTGTTTTCTTCATCATTTACATGTTTCACTTGAAATATTTACATGTTTTTTACATGAAACCTCCAAAACATGTAAAAGGGGAAAAATCATGTGAATTATTCTTTACAGTCTCTTTTTGATTATTTACATGTTAATTACATGTTATTGACATACTCTGTAAATTTTCAACTTTTCCAGTGTAACGGACGGAGAATCGGAAGAGTTGAACGATAATTCTGTTGCCAACCCAAAAACCCGATATCACTGCATCATGACATCGGAAGAAATGGGAAAGACAGCGCTTCATTAATCATCGTATAATCTTTATACAACTTAGACCATGCGTTTACCACCCGCTGCACGTTATGTTAGGCCCCGTCCTCACTACAGGGGCACCCAACGGATCGTTTCGGTAAATTATCTGTTCGGAAGGCCTTTAATTCCCTCTGATTTTCTTAAGAGAATTGCCACATCGAACTTTCGTGATATGAGATATTTAATGTCTGTTGTTTTCGGATTGTTAAAAAATGTCGTTTTGAGTACCGAAAAAAGGTCAGCTATCATTTTCGGAAAGGCGATAAGGCATAAGGTTTTCGGGAAAAGGGCAAAAAAAGCCCTAATAAATTCGAGAATACTCAAGTTCCCCTAGAATAACCGAACAGGTAAAATTTTTCTTAGCGCAACCTAAAATTAACCTACAGAGCTTTAAAAGTACTCTAGATAGCCTAAAACAGCGTTTAAAAGCATTCGAGAGAAAACGGTCCTGACACTACGCCGGAGAAAATTGAAAACGCAACTTTATTTCTACGGTTAGGTCTACAATCCACGCCAATCCGTCAGGAAAGCGTATTTTTTCGTAAACGCTGTTCAAACCAGAGTAAATTGAAAACGTCGACCTTGCGTTTTAGTTTGGACAGAAAACATTTTCTAAACGGAGCTTTTCGAAAACGATGACGTCACGATAATCATGTGACTTCCCTGACCGAGTTTTCCTCAAACACAAATCCAAAATGACCTGTGATTGTTGCGTTTTTAAATTCCTCCGGCGTAGTGTGGAAAGGGCTTTATTTGAGTAGTTATAATAAAAATGACAGCAACATTGAAAGCTGTCTGCATTCTCATATTACAGTTTCACAAATTTTCCTTGCCTAAGCAAAATTTTGACGTTCAAATTTCTAAAGTTACATAAATTTCAGACGTATTGTAGAGGCAGGTTTCGGTAAACGATTGCTTATTCACGATGAAAGATACTGCAAGCAGTTTAACCAAGTTCAACATGCGAAACTGATAACCAAACTCCATTTGACTGCAAAAAATTTCCGGGTATTTAATTTGTCTTTGGACATTATCTGGCTGTCATGATAGCTTTTCAAATAACATAAACATGCACCGGGTGGTGAGAACATGGTCCAAGTGGTATGAAAATGATATGATGATTAGTGAACTACTGTCTTTCATAATCCATTTCTTCCGATGCCATCGTGCAGTAATATCGGGTTTTGGCCCGTGTACCAAAATTTACGTTCAACTTCTGCTGGAATTCTCCGCCCGTTAAGCGTTTGTAAGGTAAGGATTATCGCTAACGAGAAATGAATTTTCGTTATTATTTCCAAGTTTCCAGATATTATACTAATGGCTTTTAGAATATCATAAATTTAGCAAACGTTTCTCAGTATTGTCTGCCTGTTGTATTAAATAGGTTCTTTTAATGGTGTGAAAGCATTGATCCAAAAGAATTGCTAAAACAGGACTTCAATAACTATTTTCAATCAAATAAGAATCGTATAACACGCAACAATGAGGAAACATCCAGTAGGAACACGGTCTCTTAAAAGCTGTACTTCCAGAAATCGATAGAAACGCAGAGGTACCAGAGCTGTTGACATTAGCATGAAGCGAGCAAAGAGACGTTGTATTTTGAGAATCGAAATAAATAAGTGACGTTCTTTTCTTTTTGCCCCAGTGTTTCCTAAATAGAAAACATTTTCCTCGCTTTTCTATCGCGTTATAGAAAACTCCTGTAAATTTTTCTGTAACCAGAGGTGGAGGTTTTGGGAGGACTAGAAAAACTGTCGGAACACCAGCCGCATACAATATTTATCTCTGCCATTAAAACCCTACCTGATGTTTTTACCGTGTATAAATAATGATTAAAGATTAAAGATTGAACACGTAGGCCCCTGTAACTGACACAAAAACAATGTAGTGTACTTGGTAAAACTGATGTGCCTCTTTACTAAATTAAGTGGTTAGAAAATGATCAAAACCATAAGCTTAAGGTGGCGAATAATGAAAGTATGATGTTTCCTCTCCACTTTCACTTCTTCTCGCATTAAACCAGTGATATTAGCTAAGATGTCAGGAATTCATTCTTCCTTTTCTCTTTATTAAACCTAGAGGGCCTCGCGACTGTGTAAAATCGATAAAACTCGACTCAGTCATGCTTCAATCATCTGGCATTGCCAAAGCAACGGTACACTCTATACTCGTCGTGATAGACATCGTTGGAAATTGTCTCGTTTGTGCGATCATAAAGAAACATCGAGACATGAGGTATGTTGAAACTAAAATACCTGAATTATCAAAGTTAATTTAAAACACTACTGAAGGCTTACAAAACAACTTTAACAACTTTATATAACAGTGAACGGAAATCGAAAAGTACTGGCTTGTGATTTACATAGTCTGATGTGAACATGGGAGAACGTTAGAGAGAACTATAAAGAGATTTTTGAAAGTTCTTCAATTATAAGTTGACGTATTCAAATTTACATCGGAGTATAAGAATTACAACTCAGGTAACTCAGCCGTTTTAATTTTTTTAACTTAACATCGTCACAACGCCTTCGGGAATGGTAAAATTAGTTATTTCCTTCAGACAAAAGTCCATTGGAGTATTTACACTCCAAGCAATATTTCTAATGCCAACAGCTCCTGTATGTTCGCAATGTAGATAATATAACCATGCTCCTATCTTGTTCAGCCATTCTTCTGAAGCTATGCAAGAGAGGATAAAGAGTAAGAGAGTGATAAAGGCATTATTCTTAAGGTAATCCCTCACAAGTTATTTTTAGACATGGAACCTAATTCTGATTAATTTCACTACGCGCGTAACATGGAAGTTTTCGTAGAGGATGAAAACTAATGTGAAACTGCTTGTGTCGTCCAGTTGAGGGGACTGCCTTTCTCTAGGCCCTCCTAAGGTTTCCGAAGCCTGACCTCGTCTAAAAATAATGTAAAAGGGACTACCGTTGTAATTAGGTCTATTAGAAGAACTAAATATCTTACCCTTCGTCCTCTCTTGATTTATGATATTCCACAGGACTCCCTTCAACTATTTACTTGTGAACCTGGCTGTAGCGGATGCCTTGTTTGCGACCTTTGTTACACCGGAGACTTTCTTCAAGATCACCCCCACTCACCCAGGGGGAACATTTGGTACAGTTTTATGCAAATTAGTGACGGGTGAATACCTCGCATGGACTACTGGATCCTCCTCGGTGGTCACTTTGGTTGCAATTGCCGCTGAACGATATTTTGCGGTAATCTATCCTGCTGGCAACGTTGGCAAACTTACCAAGCGTAAACTGAAGGTGCGTCACTGACAAAGTTTAATTATTACTATTAGTATTTTCCAAACTAGTGGATAACTTTTCTCACGTATTCCGATTGGCTGTTTATACTCGGATTACGTAGCCATTTATGAAAAGGGTCTATAAGCGAAATGCTTTCTTTGTTTTTTACCGTAATATAAGAAGACATTTTCGCAGTCTATGAAGCAGCTGCAGCATTTCTTTCATTAAGAAAACTTCAATTATAAACAATTATTGGATGAGGTTTTTGTAATATCTGGAATAATCAAGGTTGAGGTAAGTGTTATCAGCCGAAGCCTTCGGCTTCGGCTGATAAGACTAACCGAGACCTTGATTATTTCGGATATCACACAAACCTAATCTCATAAATGTCTTATTATACATTGTTTTAAAGAAAGTATCGACAAACGCACTGAGCACAGCTTATTCAATTTTCACCAAGCCATGTTCTTGACATTGCTCTTGGAAATCATTGCTCTTGGCAATCATGCACTGCGCGCGCAACCTACCAATTATTTACTAATCTGCTAGCAGCTTAATGAATAATCTGTGGGTCGCGCTGTTTCCTAGAATTAACTTCAGGCTTCTAGCCAATGAGAAGACAGATGGTGACTACAATGTATAATAATTACTATTAGTATATACCAAACCAGTGGATAGTGTTCTTCACGCATTCTGATTGGCTACAAAAACTTGGAATAGTTGTACTACCGCCTCCTAAGTCCGTGAAAAAAAAAAAGTGATTTCTTTGTTTTCTACCGTATAGGGCCCCTCACCTTTAAAGAAATAAGAAATCACTAAACAAATTCAATCATTGGCGTGTTTAGGTGCTCTTAAATTCGGACCATTCTGTGATACCTTCGTATCAGTTTTCATCTTACATCATGACATGTTTTTGATGGTTGGATCGGTATAACAAATACTTGACAATTTAACGAAAAATGTATTTTCGGTTTTTCAGACAGATCTCATTGAGCTTAATATATAGAATAATTATAGGGGAAAATATTGATTCTGAACAAAGCTGTTAATAAAAAACGACTTCAAGTTGTATTAATAACCTCTACTTGATACCTGTCATCAAGTTGGTACTCAGTTGTCGCATAAACTAAACTTAAAATAACACTCGCGTGACAAGAGCGTATAGTCAAGTTGTTGTTTATGAGATTAGAGGACTTAAGATTTGAATACGAGTACGAGGTCGAATACGAGAACGACTTTTCAATTCTAGTTTTCAGGCTTCACATTATCACGACACATACCCATTTCATCCCATGAGCTACCCTCTTTACCTAAAACCAGCATGAACAGCAAGGACTCTGGAAACGTCACTGATTTGAAAATCGAAAATTGAACTCCTACTCAATCTCGTACTCGTAGTCCAATCTAAAGCCCTCTATTATCACAAGACTTGTGTCGAATTTTCCGCGCGCACTTCCAGTTTTCAGTTGCGTTAGCAAATTGTTAGCTTACATTATTGATGTCGTCAAAGAAGCACGAAAGGTTTTGCCCGCTTTCTGGTGCACAGAAGGCGCTTAAAGTGGAAAAGGTGTCGAAATTTTCCGGTAAGGATTGGGCCGATGCACGGGACAAAAAGGGCACAAATAATAGCTAACTGACTATAAGAATCCTTTATCTGCGATGAAATGTTTTAGGAGATGTCAAACCAGACCTACTGATCTAACTCGTTACCAGTGTGAGGCGTATTGTTATTCGTTGAAACTCATCCCTGAAAAATAGTTTGATGCGTTAACAGGTTTAAGGTAGTTCCCTAGGTTATCTACGAACACCCTCCCTGTAGAGCGCGAGTTAGAAAAGGAAACTTAGTTAATTTCTCCTAAAGTTTTCCATGTAGAGATTTACCAGTATGAGTACTGTTAAAAAATAAGGCTTATTTTTTGATTGTCAATTTTTGGTTTACGGCCGTTGCCATGGCAACATCTCATCTAACGACAGGCAGATACATTTCTCATTTTGGCCTAAACTCTTAAAATATTTATATTTTCCTTCGGTGAATTTTTTTCATACTTTGCCACTTCATGGAAATGATATTGCCTGACATTTTGAATCGGTAAAAAGGAAAGGTTGTTCAGACGGTTTTTCCAATATTCTGTAATTTGTCATTCTTTTAAAATATTAGATTAGCTCTGACAGATTTTAACAAAAATAGGGTATTTTAAAGAACTTGTATGTGGTTACAACTGAGCCAAATTAAAAAAAAATTCACCCAAGGAAACGCGAGGAAATTAACTGTCAGTTTTGCTTTTAGTGCTCATTTTGACGTCACAAAAATCGAAAAAAACTGACGTTTTCCTTTGGGCGCATGTAGATTACTTGAGCTTTTGTCCTATGCCCGCACACAATCGTAAAACTATAGGGAGCCACCTTAAGGTGATTCCTCAGAATTGTATTGCGCATCCCTAATGCGCACGATTTTCGCGTCATTAGCCCGCTCTCACGAGCGCGTGCACATACACAGCATATACAAAATGGTGGCTTTTTCTAAACGGCTTGGCTTGCGAGAGACAAATCATCAATTTTTCCTCGGAAACTAGTACCGGGACCTAACGATTTTATTATTTAGTTTGAATGCAGAGATCACTTTTTTTCTATACAGTGAATATGGACCAATTTCTATCTCAGGGTAAAACATTATCACAGAAAATGAGAGCATAGCTAGCACTCGTAAAAGATAATATGTGGCCTCAGAACAATGCGTGCTTGGAACATATTGTATCCCTGTCGACTAAATATGAGTGCCCTTATCATGAAACGCACATCAAATTGCTCCTTAACATTTATGCAATACATCCATTGTTGTATTTCTCGCTTAACTTGCTCTCTATTTTTCTGCTCTCTTAAAGCGTAATGTGAATGGTTCAAATCTAAACGTTTCTGAACGCAAAAGCAAATAACTTCAGGAGTGATGGGGTTTATTGAAGGACTTCCTGCTCCAAAACGAATATGGGGACCTCTTCTTTTTTATTTCAAATGTTACGTTCTCTTGATATAAACAGTCAACAGGCAAAGTTTGAAAGAAAATCTATTGTGAGTTCTATTTCGATGGAATTACCTTAAATAGTCGTCTGTTTTGTGCTTTTCTATTTCAGGTGATCATTTCTGGTTCTTGGATCTTCGCTTTAATATTCTTCATACCGGATATCACGGGCTTCAACGTAAAAGATAATGCCTGTGTGCGGATGGATGAAGCATGGCTGCAAAAAGCCTCTTTTTTGCTCTGGTCAGTCATTGTAGTTGCGGCCATGGTACTGATGGCTGGGTTGTATTTCAGAATCGTGTACACCCTGTGGTTTAAACAAAGAAGTTGAACACGTGAACATTTTTCTTTCGTTTTCCTTACGATAATTACCGAAGTATGCAAATTAACGTTCATGATTGAAACTTCTATGTAGCTAAGTTTATTCGATCATATTCTGGTGTTATGTGCCCCGAACATAACATTCTTTACCATGTAGTTACCAATACAAACAGCGGCGAGCCAAATATTATTCTTTCTCTGTTTTAAAATGTCTTCACGTTTGTAAATACTGTTAATACTTAAAAGGTTTATTAAGTCTGTGATCCAGCAAATATTCCCTTAAAGTACCAATATTATCAAATTCTCGATACCCATTTTTTTACATTTTCGTACACAATAGGTCTTTCCTAGATATCTTGGCAAATTTCAACCTATTACGAACATTAAAACTCATGTTATTTGAACCTTTATATCCGAGAATTTACGGCCGCCATTAATTTTCCTTGTTCCAAGTCTTGGTTGAGAATTGTAGAAATTGACGTCATTTTCCCAAAAATACCACACGGTTTGAAATTATACGAACAATAAGTACAGCAATTCGCACAAAGAATAACAAAAACTTTGGTTCATGTATTCGTGCAATTTCCGACATTAACTTTTATTACAATTTCAACCCGTCCAGTATTTTTGAGAAAATGACATCATTTTCTGAAATTCTCAACCAAGACTTGGAACAAGGAAGATTAATGGCGGCCGTAAATTCTCTGAAATAAAGGTCCAAAACCGTGAGTTCTAATGTTCGTAATAGACTGAAATAGGAAAGACCTATAGGCCCTTTGCTCGATGCGGTCTTATGGTACAAAATCACACATGCTGGTGAGCAAGTTCCGCAGTGGGACTTCCAAAACAAAGGCAGGTCCAGTTGAACTGGTACGAGTTGCACTGTTTTGGAAGTCCCACTGTGAAACTTGCTCACCAGCATGTGTGATTTTGTACCATGTGACCGGATCGTGCAAAGGGCCTATTGTGTACGAAAATGTAAAAAAAAAAATGGATATCGAGAATTTCATCATGGTAGCACTTTAAGAGAAACTGATATTTTCACCTTGCCAAAAATATCAGCTACTGAAGACTTTATTGCCGTTAGTTCAGTTGCCAGGTTTCTAGCTAGTCCAGGACCGCACTTCCAAATCAATATCGAGCTGTTACAGATTTCAACACCATTCTCGAATTAACTTAAATAAATTTGTCGGCTCTGTTCTAATTCTTCTTCTATTATTTGAATTTGTAACATTAGGTAGAAGAAATGCTATTCTGTATAAATTGGAGAGTAAATGAAGTTTGCATGCTTGTCTGTCTGTCCGTCTGTTTCTCTGGCTGTATGTATGCATGATCTTTGTATGCACACAACATTGTCATTGTGACACCGTTAGGGATACATATTCTGTTTGCAGGACCTTTCTTGACAACTCATTTGTTACTATCTAAATCGGATTTATGTCTCTCTCTGCACACAGAGCGTCCTAAGAGTGTGGAAGCGAGTCAATTTGATGGGGGTAACTGTCACCGGCATATTTGGAATCTGTTGGGCCCCTGAAGTAATTGCGCACAACTTAGACTCCTACACATCCTTCAGTGTCAGTGAACTCGCCTACGCTGTTATTCATATGCTAATACTCTTCAGTTCTGCCGTCAACCCATTTGTGTACACTCTGGTTAACAAAACCTTCCGAGAAAAGCTTAAGGGAATGATATGCTGTAGCTGTACAAGCTCCACGGGGTCCACGGGAAATCAAGTTTGCCAACGTCAGGGACATCGTCTTTGGAGCGATCAAAAAATGTAAAACACTTCTTCTTTTGATGCTGCTTTTTTATATATGTTAGCGCTTTAAAATGCCTTGCGAGATAGCAATTCTCCTCTCTTTTTCTGACCAGCAAGAGAAGGGAATCCTTCACAGGGTGTGCAACTTTACAGGAGTGTTACCTTTCATAGATCTGGCAGGAAGGTTATTGCAATTCTTCAATTTAGCGCCAGGAGCGCTATTTACATTTGGTAGTTTAAACGAACTCGCTTATTTGAAAAGGGGGCGTTAATTCCTTTTTCATATTATTATTATTATTATTATTATTATTATTATTATTATTGTTATTATTATTTATTTATTTTTTTTTTTTACAATGTGCCTCAGTGCTTTAATGAAAAACAGAAACTTTAACTCAAGAACTTTGATAATGTTCAATATTGCGCTCAGAGTTCATTCATAGTTCATTCATCTAATCAGTCTATTCAATGTAAATGCTTTGAACTTGCTTTCACTTTCGCTTTGGGTACGCTTAGCTTGCATATAAAGAGGGTGCTTAATGAATTTGGAATAGGGGAGGGGAGGGTGCTTATTAGGTGTTTATTATACCATATACCATCTACGGGTATGTACATAACAAACTGACAACGCGACCAGCTCCCGTTGTCTTGCACCAGTAAATAACCCAGAGGCCATTGATCTTAATTCCGTTTAAGTCTGAATTTTTTCAGGCTTAGATATCATCACAGCTGCTTAAGTTGTGTATGTAAGAGCTGCATGATCATTCATGTATTTGCATTCATTAAAGTTTATTATTCGTTCACGAGCATGTGCACCCTCCTGCGTTATTATGGGTAGCCAGCATCCCTATCATTTATGTTTTTAATTTATAACAATAATTATTATAATAAATTATTTCTAGATCTCGGGTGAAATAAAAGTGTTTGTTTATTTTTTTTGTTGTTGTTGTTGCATATGTTCACTGCTTCTGTATATATAGACAATAGCTTCCATTTGGTGCGAAAAAATGCTCAGAAATTTTTCCGTGGGCAATATCTGTTCCTCGGAAGGGAACAGCTTTCGAGCTCCGAGAGTAAAGTTCGAGGAAAACTGTGAGTTCCGAGGAACAGATAATGTCCAAGGACAAATATCCGATCATTTTTTTAAAGTCAATGGAGGCTATTGGAGGAGGCAATCGTTTGGAGGCAATTCGTAGATTTTTATTTGAGACTCTTTCAGATAGGGATGACTACGTTGAAGTCGACACCCTGACTCAAGTTGTTAAATTTAGTTCCTGATTAATTTTAACCCATCGTTTAGTCTATCACTAGTAAATCATAGCTCCTGTGTCAATCAAAATATGTAAATGTACTTGTATTAAACAGTTTTGTAAATCTTTCTATAAGTGGTTGCATAACAATCTTATTTTTTATTTATTTATTTATTTATTTTTAATATAAATATAGATGTGGCCCGCCTAGATTAGCCCAGGCTACCTGCGGGTTCGCGCTGTTGCTATTATCAAGCATTTTTAACTTAATCTGTATATCTATTTCTGTAAAAACTGTAAATATGCGAGTCATATTAATAATAAAAGTTGTTGTTGTTGTATTGTGCTTATTATCCTTATTATCCTTCCCTATAATATTTTCATATAATATTTCATTTCTATTTCATTAACTATTGTTCTCAATATGAGTGATCTGAAAATTGGGGAATATCACCCAGATATTCCCCAGTTTTAGCTGGGCATATACAGTTACGTGACGCGCTTGTACCAATCGCGTGCGAGCGAAAATATTTGATGGATTATAAAGCTAGCTAATATACGTGATTGGTTGTCAGTTTCGCATGCTGAGCTCAGTAACTGCTCGCAGTATCGTTATTGGTGATTGAATAACCGTTTACCAAAACCTGCCTTTACAATACGTCTGCAATTTTATTAGAATGCAGAAATTTAAGTGTCAAAAAGTTTTTAATGATAAAGAAAATTGATGTAACTCTCATATGGAAAGAGAGACAGCTTTCAATTTTGCTACCATTTTTTATGATAACTATTTAAATAAGGCGCCACCTACGTTACACCGGAGAAATTTGAAAACGTAGGTTTCAACCTGAAAAGGCATCAAACGTTTTCCGTTTTTTCTCGTCTTGCCTTCTTCCCTACTTGGCCATACCGCCCTTGTTTCGCCCTCTTTCCCACTCGGCCACCGCCATTCTGCCGTTTTGCGTTCGCAATTACTTAACACTCGTCCTAGTGACCATAAGAGAAAAAACCGGCTGCCAGCAGACTACCTAAATAATAGCAGCAGTAGCCACATGCAGTCGTTAACTGCCCTTTTCTTTTTTTCTGTAAGTGTTTTCGTAGTTTGAACTCCTACTGCGATCGGCTCAGTTGTTATCTCACGAAAACGTTTCGAGCGTGAACTTTGCTTACCTGGATGGCTTTCAAGCAATATAATTCGTGGACCGACCCTTCCCGAAAACGATCGACATCTTTGTATGTGAGATGAACGTATAAGGCGTGATTCTCACCAAAACTTTTCACGGCATTCTGTCACGAAGAGCGAACATTATCGCCATTATCGCGTTTCTCGTCCCCAGTTTCCACGGCCTACGAATGGAACGCCTGGGACCACGACCCCCCTTTTGGCGACTAAAACGCTTGCATTTTATGACTCGGGCTTTCCTACGGAAGCCCGAGTAAAAATGCTCGGATATTTAATTTGTCTTTGGACATTACGTGGCTGTCATGATAACTTTTAATTAAATAACATAAACATGCACCAGGTGGTGATCACATTGTCCAAGTTGTATTAATAATGATATGTTGATTAGTGAACTCCGTTTCTTCCGATGTCATCAGGCAGCTGATATCGGGATCTTGGTTTGGCTACAAAAATTAACGTTGAATTCTCCGCACGTTAAGCGTTTGTGAGGTAAGGATTATCACTAACGAAAAATGTTTTTTTTTTTTTTATTAGTATTTATATATTATAACAATTATATATTGTTATATTGTACATGTAATAATATTTTTTTATAGTGTTATAAATTTAGCAAACGTTTCTCGGTATTGTCTGCCTTTTGTATTAAATGGCTTTTTCTTAACGGTGTGAAAACATTGAACCAAAAGAATTGCTAAAACAGGAATTAAATAATAATTCTCGATAAAATAAAAATCGTATATTATTCTTTTATATTTCACTTGACTCTCAAGGTGACTTCCGCTTAGGTTGCGAAACTTCAGTCACCAACAACAGTTCTTTTCAGAACTACCCTCATCCGGACGATCACACTATACGAACTACCAAAAATTGTATAACATGCAACAATGAGAAAACGTCCAGAAAAAAACACGGTCGCTTAAAGCTGTACTTCCACAAATCGATAGAAACACAGAGGTACCGGCCAGGGCTGTTGACATAAACATGAAGCGAGCAAAGCGAGGTTGAATTTTGAGAATCGCAATAAATGGGTGACGTTCTTTTCTTTTTGCCCCAGTGTTTCCTGAAAGAAATAGAAAACATTTTCTTCGCTTTTCTATCGCGTTGCAGACTCCTGTAGATTTTTCTGTAACCGGAAGGGGAGGTTTGGGAGGACAAGAAAAGCTACTGGAACACCAGCTGCAGGCAATATTTATCTCTGCCATTAAAGCCCTGACGCACTCGATAGCGGGCTAATATTCGCAACTGTTCTTGTTTTGTTTTGTTTTGTTTTGTTTTTGTTTTTGTTATTTTTTTTTTTCCTGAATGACCGAAAGGACGACGTTTTGCTGCTGAGGCGATATATAAATATACACATTTTTTTCGTGACTCGACTTTTTTCATGGCGGTCTTTTATAGCTAACACCGAAATGGTAAGGCAAAATATCACTCTCCATATCATTTTCGGCAGGTATATTTTGCAGGTTGCAGGCCGAAATTTAATTATAACTGGAAAACCGCTGGCACTTAAAAGAAACGCACATGTGGTAGACTTACCGTGACTGTTACATCTCGCTGTTTACAATCGCTCAGAAAGGTAGCTTCCACCTAAGTGCCAAACCGGCTGAAGCGATGGGAGGAGAGTATATTCCTATGATTTTAAGCCTGCACTGATTTATTGTTTTTGAAGAAAAATCTGAAATATTATCTGAAATATCTGCTGAATTTGGTTTCTTCCCTGTGAGTACCAAAATAAAAGCTCACTGAGCTTGTGCTAGTATATTCCGTCGGTTAAAACCTTATATTGTTTCATTTCTTTATTTATTTGCTTCATTTGTGATGGCAATCTTCTGTTGTTGAGGAAGACCCGAGCCAAATCTGGAACTGATGGAAACATCTGTGGAGCGTCCATCTAGATGACTTTGAAGAGATTTCACTGGTCTCAGCGTGTCCATCGATAAGTACTTACAGCGGATCGATCGTGTTTTCATTATGTGAAAGAGGAGAACTACTTTATATAGGAACCCCTGACGAGTATATAGGTTATCAATTATTTTTAGTGCCAGCGGTTTTCCAGTTATAATTAAATTTCAACCTGCAACTTGCAACCTGCAACCTGTAACCTGCAAAATATACCTGCCGTATCATGTTAGACCAACTCGCCATGTCGTCAGCGAAAGCAAAACAAAAAGAGCGATCGCAGCAGCTTGTAAAGGTGAGAAATACGAGATTCTTGACATGCATGCACAACAATCAAACAACCGAAATGGTTAATAATTATATTTTCATTGAAATTGTTATAAGTGACACCAATTTAGCCTAAAAACTGAACGATTTCGTTCGTAGCTAAAACTTTGGTCTTTCCAACACTTTCTTCAACATTTTCGTCCTATTCGATAGATTTTCTTGCATTTTCCGCCCGACATTCTGTACAGTTTTCGTATTTTGTAGTCAGAAATGATCTATGATCTATAAGGGCCATACCTTTGTAGCTATGAGAACGCGCTAGCTCAATATTATTAACCTGAGCATTTGATCGATAATCTGAATAAATTAACTATGACAGTTAAATGCACGCGGTGCTACACACCACAGCAGTAAAAGCACCCTGGACTAGGAAATATCAAGGAATAATACCACTTTCCTCTGGCGGTAATTGACCTACATCAACTTCAAGTTAACAAATAAGTATTTATCCTCACCTCAGCCAAGACCGGGTTCAATGAAAATATTGGTAAACTTCGTAATCCGTACAATTTAAAATTCGTTCATGAAGGAAACTTACTTAAAAGGCTACATCGTAAAAAAGAAAGCAAAACATGTGACACACATTCCATTCTGTTTCTATCCATCCTCCTGATAATTAGAATGATAAGTATAGTTAGTTAATATAGTTAATATTTCACTACGACAAATTGAAATAAATTGTCAATCTGCTCTGCGAGCAGTTGATATTGTAAATTATGTTTCACATAACAATTGATGTCTTCAATTCACATTATGAAACTATGGCTTGTCTATTGTTTTAAAACGGCGTTTTTTGTCGTTAACATCATCATATTTTACAACAGAAAATGATTTAGAAGGCTACATCGTAGACAAGAAAGCAAAACAAACGAAACATATTCCATTCTGTTCCTGTTCCTGCTGATAATTACAATGGCTTAGAATGATGGGTTTAAAAACAACACCAACAAAAAAACAGTTAATATTTCTCTAAGAAAAATTAAAGTCAGTTGTCAATCTACTCTGCGAGCAGTTGGTAAATTAGGTTTCAAATGACAGTTGATGCTTTCAATCCAAATTATCAAACTGTCTGCAGCATATGGTCTGTCTATTGTTTTAAAACGGCGTTTTTTGTCGTTAACATCATCATATTTTAAAACAGCTCTGAATAAAGCATAAATTTCCAACAATTAGCTACCATGTTCATTATTATGTATGGCCTAATCAAGGGGCACAAAAAAATTCCAAACAAATTGACCCTTTAATTTTTTTTATGGGCGCTCGATTAAATTTTCTTTCTGGAGGACTTTTTTTGTTGTCGCTTTTTGCATGTTCGTTTGTTGGTTTTTTTCCCTTTTCATGTTTGTTTGTTTGTTTTTTCTTATTTTTTATTTTTGGTGTGTGTGTATGTGAGTGTAGGTGTGCGTTTCTGTTTCTGTTTTGTTTTTCTTTTGTTTGCTTTTCTTTTGTTTGTTTTTTTCATTTTCGTGCTTGGTGGACAGTTTTCATGTTTCAAATGGTGAGAGTGTCTGTAGTTTTAGAAGCCCAAAAGGCAGGAATTGAGTCGAATTGTCAAGATAGCTTCTCTTTATCATTCTGTCGTTGCCTTTTAATACATACTCAGCATAAGAACAGTGGTTTAATTTTTTTTTTTTTTTTTTTTCAATGGTAGGTATTACTTTAGTGGTTGATTTTTATAACATACTAGTCGCCTTTTAGACGAGTTCTAAATTTAGGAGAGCGCATTTTTATCAGGCGAGCGCCATCTTGTTTTGGACTTGAAAAGAGAAAAGCGTCATAGGGAGTAAGAATGAGATAATGCCACTGGGGCAAATCTACTCAAGAAAACATCTGTTAAGGTATCATGGTAGGTGGATTTTTACGAAAAATGCGAAAAATATTGTTTTGGCTGACTCACTGAGATAAACATTTTGCAAAAAAGAAATTGGGGAAAAGGCTTTTTTACTTTTTAAGATAAAAAAAAAAAAATTTTGAATGTCATTAATCCCTTACGGCGTGTTGACACCTCTAATTAAAATTCACCGCTAGTTGTCACATGTAATGCGAATTGCGGTAGCATGTTTCATTTGTGAACGCGGACTGTTCTCGATCTGGTTGTTTGATCGCAAGTTAGCTTTCATTCTTGGCAAATTTTCTTTATGTCAGGTCGAAAACGCAAGAAAAGTTCTTGCCCATTGTCGTCTTCGAAGAAGCCGAAGAGGCGAAAATCTGGTGGAACCCACAGGTTCAGCGTCGAACAAGATCTTTGGCTCTGAGCGACCGTGGATCGCACTGTAACCAAGAAGAAGGGCTGAAGGAACTCGATGACCCTAGTCCCGCCAATGAAGCTAAAGGACAAAATACAACAAGTGCTAGTCGCACGAAATTGCTGGAGAACGGACGCGATTCCGAAACTTCCACGACGAGAGAGTCAAGCGCAGATGTAGATGTAGACTGTAGATAAAGTAGACCTCGAGATTTCCTCTTTTTGGCTTCACGAGGCATGGTTTCAAAAAATGTCTGGAGAACGAAGAAGCCTAAACTTAAACAGCATAACACCAATGCTGCCGACGAAATCTTTCAAGTAAAAGAAATCACGGCAGTTTAACATGCAGTTTGTCGCTTTTCGGACAATTTCACTGCGACTGGTGTCCGCGCCAGAATTGTTGTGGTAAACTGACCAATGCCGACATCTGCCAGTGCAGAGGGGATTTTTAAAACCTATTCAAACCAATTTCATACAAGGCTTTTTGTCTGTTTCTCGATAAAATAAAACCGCCTATCAGGATGAACATTTCTAGTTCGTTTACGCGCGTCTTCCGATGGAATTGGCTGAAAATCGGCAGGTATGTTCCAGAATACCTCCTTCGACAAAGGGTGTCGGGCTTTGTTTAATTTTGCTTCCGTTTCAAAGTTATGGCCTCTTTAGTAGAAGGAAACGTCCGCATTGAAAATATCAAAGTTTAGTAGGGTGTAAAAAAAACCAAACCACATCTGGAAAATTGCAGACACCCTTTTTGAGGGTGATGTGTGAGAAAACATTTCCGATGTAAATCGCACCGCTCCGATAATTCACGCGCGGAAGCGAACCAGTTTAAGCGAAGCAGTGTTTCTGGGTATTTCTTTCAATATCACTGCGAACATAACTTTTTTAGAAAATTTCAAAGAAATGATTGTATTCTATAACTATTAAGCTTTCAGAAAATGTATAGGTTGATCAGGTTTTCTCTCAGAGCGCCGGCTTAAGAGCGCGATTTCCAAACACTGTCAATCCACCTGCCATGATACCTTAAATCTACTCAAGCTAAGCTGATATCGATAATTCGCGCTCTCTCAGAATACGCCTGCATGCTTTTTGAAACACCTGGGCCCCTGTAACTGACACAAAGACAATCCAGTGTACTTCGTAAAACTGATGTGGCTATCTCCTAAGTTACGTGGTAAAAAAACTATCAAACCAAGACAAACCATAAGGTGGCATATAATAAAGGTACTATGTTTCCTCTCCTTAATTTGTACACAGGTAACATTCATTGGATATCTAATATCTCTCATATTTAGTGATTGCCGCTTTTGTTTTCTCCTACATTATACCAGTGCTCAGTTCAGTTGTTAGTAATTCATCTTTCCTTATCTCTTCATTAAACCTAGAAGGCCTCCCGACTGTGTAACATCCACAACATTCAGTCATGCTACAGTCATCTGGCATTGCCATAGCAACGGTACACTCTATACTCGTCGTGATAGACATCGTCGGAAATTGTCTCGTTTGTGCGATCATAAAGAAACATCGAGACATGAGGTATGTTGAAACTAAAATAGCTATAATATCACTGCCAGTTTGAAACACTACTGAAGGCTTACACAACAACTTTATGTGAGAGTGAAACAGAAAATGGCTGGCCTGAGATTTATACATAGTCTGATGTGAACATGGCAGAACGTTTGAGAGAACTAGAAAGAGATTAATTTTTTCGGAAGTTCTTCAATAATAAGTTCATGTATTCAAATTTACATCGGAGTAAAAGAATTGCAACTCAGGCAACCCATCTCTTTTAAATTTTCAAACTGAACAACGTCACAACGCAATCGGGAATGTTAAAATTGGTTATTTCCTTAATACAAAAGTCCATTGGAGAATTTACATTCAAAGCAATATTTCCAACGCCAAAGGTTGTTGTACATTCGGACATGGAGATAATATTACCAAGCTCTTATCTAATTCAGCCATTCTTCTGAAGTTATGCAAGAGAGGATAAAGAGTAAGAGAGTAAGTCATTCATAAAGGCCTTATTCTTAATGTAATCTCTCTAATTCTAAATAATGTCACTACGCGCGTAACATGGAAATTTTCGTGGAAGATGAAAATTACTGTAAAGCCGCTTGTGCTGTCCAGGTGAGGAGAGTGCTTTTTTCTAGGCCCTCCTGAAGTTCCCGAAACCTGAAATAGTCTAAAAATAATTTAAGAGAGATTACCTTGGTAATAAGGCCTATTTGAAGAATTAATTCTCTTACCCTTCATCCTCTGCTGATTTGTGATATTCCACAGGACTCCCATCAACTATTTACTTTTAAACCTGGCTGTAGCGGATGCCTTGTTTGCGTGCTTTGTTACACCACAGACTTTCTTGAGGATCTCTCCCACCCACCCACCCAGGGGAAACAACTGGTACAGTTGTATGCAAATTAGTGACGGGTGGATACCTCGTATGGACTGCTGCAGCCTCCTCAGTAGTCACTTTGGTTGCAATTGCCGCTGAACGATATTTTGCGGTAATCTATCCTGCTGGTAACGTGGGCAAACTTACCAAGGGTAAACTGAAGGTGCGTCACTTACAAAGTTCAATTATTACTATTAATATGTACCAAACCAGTGGATAGTTTTTTTTCACGTATTCTGATTGGCTACTAAAGCTCGGAATAGGCGGGCATTTATGAAAAGGGTCTATAAGCTAAATGCTTTCTTTGTTTTTTCCTTTGACAGAAGAAGACATATTCGCAGTCTATGAGGCAGCTGTAGCATTCCTTTTGATTAAAAAAAAAGTTCAATTATTACTATTAGGATATAAACCAAACCTGTGGACAGTAATTTTAACGCATTCTGATTGGCTACAAAAACTCTGAATAGTTGTACTATCTGCCTCCCAAGCTCGTGAAAAAATGTTTTCTTTATTTTCTACCATAGAGGGCCTCTAACTTTTAAATACTTGAGAAATCACTAAACAAATTCAATCTTGCGCGTGTTAAGGTGACCCTAAAATCGGATCACTCTACCTGTGTATCAGTTTCATCTTACGTCAAAGCATATTTTGAGATGGTTGAATCAGTATACCAAAAACTTGACAATTTAATGAAAATATATTTCCGGTTTTTCAGATAGATCCTCGTTGAGCCTGATATATAAAATAATTGTAAGGAAACATATTGATTCTCAACAAAGCTATGAATAAAAAAATGACTTTGTATTAATAACCTCTAATTGATACCTGTCATCTAGTTATAACTCAGTTGTCGCATAAATTAAACTTAAAATAACACTCACGTGACAAGAGCGCAAAGTCAAGTCGTTGTTTATTAGATTATCACGACTTTTGTGCCGAATTCTCCGCGAGTATTTCGAGTTTTTCGGTTGCATTGGCAAATTGTTAGCTTACATTATTGATGTCGTTGAAGAAGCACGAAAGGTCGTGCCCGTTATCTGGTGCAAAGAAGGCACACAAAGTGTAAAGGTGTCTCGAAAATTTCCAGTAAGGATTGGGCCGATGCACAAGACAAACAGGGACTAGCTAGCTGACTATAAGAATCCTTTATCTGCGATGAAATGTTTTAAAAAGATGTCAAACCAGACCTACTAATCTAACTCATTAACAGTGCGAGGCGTATTGTTATTCGTTGTTGTTCGTTGCTTAAACAGTCGTCTGTTTTATGCTTTCCTATTTCAGGTGATCATTCCTGGTTCTTGGATCGTCGGATTGTTAATCAACATACCAACGTTAATGGCCTTAAACTTAAAAGACAATGCTTGTAAGTGGATGGATGAAGAATGGCTGCAAAAAGGTGTTCTTGTGCTCTGGTCAGCCATTATAGTTGCGGCCATGGTACTGATGGCTGGACTGTATTCCAGAATCGTGTACACCCTGTGGTTCAAACGTAATGCTGAGAATCAACTCGCCTTCCAACAGAGGGTAAGTATTAACAAACAAGTTCAACACGTGAACATTTTTCTTTCACTTTCCCGACGATAACTACTGAAGTATTCAAATGAACGTTCATGACTGAAACTTCTATATAGCTACGTTTATTCGATCATATTCTGGTGCCCCAAACATTCTAGAAACGTTTTGTTTTAGCGTTATTGTTACTCTCCGCCATGCAGTTACCAATGCAAACAGTCGCATGTCAATTATCATTCTTTCTGTGTTTCAAAATGTCTTCACGGTTGTAAATACTGTTAATACTTAAATTAAAAGGTTTGTTTAGTCTGTGGTCCAGCAGATACTTCCTTAAAGTGCACTATGATCAAATTCTCGATACCCATTTTTTTACATTTTGGTACACAATAGGTCCTTCCTAGATATCTTGGCAAATTTCAATCTATTACGAACATTAGAACTCATGTTTTTTGGACCTTTATTTCCGAGAATTTACGGCCGCCATAAATTTTCCTTGCTTCAAGTCTTGGTTGAGAATTGGAGAAATGACGTCAATTTCTCAAAATACCACACGCGTTGAATTATAATGACGATTAGTTCAGCAATTTGCACCTAGAATATCATAAACTTTGGCTCAGATATTCGTGCAATTTTCTACATTAATCGTTATTATAGTTTCAACCCGTGCAGTATTTTTGAGGAAATGACATCGTTTTCTCAAATTCTCAGCCAAGACTTGCAACAAGGAAAATTAATGGCGGCCGTAAATTCTCGGAAAGAAAGGTTCAAAAACCGCGGGTTCTAATGTTCGTAACAGATTGAAATTTGGCAAGATATCTAGGAAAGACCTATTGTGCACGAAAATGTAACAAAATGGATATGGAGAATTTCATCATTGTAGCACTTTAAGAGAAACTGATATTTTCACCTTGCTAAAAATATCAGCTACTGAAGACTTTCATTCCGTTAGTTCAGTTACCAGACACCTAGTCCAGGACCGCACTTCCAAATCAATATCTCGCTGTTACAGATTACAACACCATTAATTCTCAAATTAATTTAAATAAATTTGTCGGCTCTGCTCTAATTCTTCTTTTATTATTTGAATTTGTAACATTAGGTAGCAGAAATGCCACCCTGTATAAATTGGAGAGTAAATGAAGTTTTGCATGTTTTTCTGTCTGTCTGTCTGTCTGTCTGTCTATCTGTCTGTATATATGCATCTTGTACGCTCATTACGTTCTCCTTGTGACACTGTTAGGGATATTTATCTGTTTGCAAAAAAAAAAAAAAAAATTGACAATTCATTTGTTACTATCTAAATCGGATTCACGTCTCTCTCTACACGCAGGGCGTTCTGAGAGTGCGGAAGCGAGTCACTTTGATGGGGGTAACTGTCACTGCCATATTTGGAATCTGTTGGGCGCCTGACGTAATTGCACACAACTTAGACTACTTCACATCCCTTAGTACCAGTAAACAAGCGTACGCCGTTATTCATGCGCTAGTGCTGTTCAGTTCCGCTGTCAACCCATTTGTGTACGCTCTGGTTAACAAAGCCTTCCGAGAAAAGCTTAAGGGAATTATATGCTGTAGATGTACCGGCTCCGCGGGATCCACACGAAATCGAGTTTGCAAATTGCAATAAAACTTAACCTCTACGTCAGGGACATCGTCTTTGGAGTGATCAAAAAATCTAAAACATTTCTTCTTTTATTGCTGCGGTTTTCATAGTTAAAGTAAATTGTGACGGCATTGTACAGATTGAAGAGAAAAAGTTAGGATAAATGTTAGCACTTTCAACTACCCTGCGAGACAAGGATTCTCTTCTCTTTCACTGAGCAGTAAGAAAAGGGAATCTCTCACAGGGTATGCAACTTTACAGGAGTGTAACCTTACATAGAACTAAGAGGAAGGTTATCGTTATGCTTCGATTTGGCGCTGTTCATATGGGCGCTATTCACTTTTGCTAGTTTAAGGAAGCTCTTTTATTGAATAGGGTGCGCTTGCAATAGATGGGCGCCCATTTCTTTTTGATTCATTATGTATCCCAAGGTGGAACAATACTTTGATGAAAAAAAGATACTATAACTCAAGAACTTTGATAAAGTTGTTGTTTGCTCAGTTTGCACTATGAAAACTGCTCGTTTAATTTGAATGACTGCCTAATTTATACAAGTGTGCTGTGGTAGTGCTTTATGCTAATTACATGGTTGTGCGTGCTGTGCGATAGATGCTAGTGCCAAGGTGTGGCATATGTTATATAGTGTAACAACTGGTTTAATGTTACGGTCAGAGTTTATTCTTAGTTCATTCTTCTAATCAGTCTATTCAATGTCAATGTCTTGAATGTCACTTTCGGTATTGGTGCCCCTGAAGAAAGGGAACGCTTATTTAATTTGCAGTAGAGAGTGTGCTTATTAGATAAGTGATACCTAGAGCATATACCATCTACGGGTGTATTACAAATTCAAAACATGACCAGCTCCCAGTTAGCTTGCACCAGTTGCCCAGAAGTCATCGCTCCAAACACCGTTCAAGCCCGAACCTTGTCCAGGCTTTAATATCATCACAGCTGCTTAAGTTGTGTATGTAACTGCGGCATGATCAATCAGTTCTTTGTATTAATTGGCTTTTGTTATTCGTCCCCGAGCACGTGCGTATTCCTACGTTTTTTTGGTAGCCAGCGCCCCTATCATTTTTGTTTTCAATTTATAATTATTGTAATAAATTAATTGTAGATCTGTGGTGAAACAAAAGTTTTTGTTTTGTTTGTTGTTGCTGCTGCATATGTTCGCTGCCTCTGTATATATAAACAATAGCTTCCATTTGGCGCGATAAAATGGTCGGAAATTTTTCCGCGGACATTAACTGTTCCGAGAAGCGAACAGTTCTCCGAGAGCAAAGTTCGAGGAAAACTTTGGGCTCCGAGGAACAGATAATGTCCAGGGACAAATATCAGGGCCTTTTTTCAAGTTAAGTGTCACAGTCAGTAAGGACCAGGCAGGGTCCACGGATCGAAGTCGGCCGATTCCCTCCAAACTTTCAGCATACCGTGGTATTTTTAGTAAAATAAAATAAATTTCATAGAATTTAGACCATCCCCTAGTTTTTGGTGCTATTTTGGCCACGTGAGACGGAAAATTTGGGTAAACTTCCAGGAATGATTTTACGTTTTTCGCGTTAGCTTTATTCATTTATACGAACTGTACATACTTCCTAGCGTATAATCAGCTGTGTCTCCAATATAAACGAATTTTGTTAAAAATAACTTACTTTGGATTGGTTCCAAATATCATCACTTAGAGGCTATCATCGCGCAGAATGCCGCGACATATCCGGGACTTAAATGTAGAGTGCGCGCGAAATTTAATTATTAATTAGGCTGCCGATGGTTAAACAATAAAGAAAATGACCAGAAAATGGCCGACTATGCATACTTGTTTAGAGTTTACGTGCTTCATACTTGTGTTTCGTAGTTGTTATCATAGAGCTTTTGTAGATGAGACATTGATGGAATAAAGGAGACATTTTTTGAAATGTTACGAAAAGTGGATTTAGTCGCTTTCTTTTCCTGAATTTGGTCCATTTGAGGGAAAATATTATATCAGGAAATATTTGTAGGAAGAATTTTACTCCTTCAAAGTGCCCTTCTTAACGGTTATCATACGGCTTTGAATGTATGTTGTTAAAGGAAGCTTTATGCCAAGTTTTAACGGAAAATAATGTTTCGAAGTGGTCGTTCTACCAACTTTCGAACACTCGTAACGATCTTTCAGCCTTCGTTCGCCTCGGAGACTAGAAGAACAATAGAGCGAAACTCTTTTGAATTTCCCGGCAGAATATTAATACATGCCAAGCTCCGCCTCCACAAACAATAGGACACACGCCGACGCTATAAGGCATTGAAATTGAGAGGTGATAAAATGTATCACTTAACCATCGTATTTAAAGTAACGCTTTGCGCGAGTTGCAATAAACGAAATTTCAGCATGTCATCTGTGCAAGAAATGCAGCGCGTTGCTCGGGAGCTCTTTTTAGAGCTCATTGAATCCCCGGTCAACCCCGGAACGTCGTTTTAACATCACTTTACATGTAATTTCATCAACATAAGAAGTGTTCGGACGGCTCCCATGTGCTTTCAGTTAAAGGATAATTCTTCCACTGAATAAAATACTCTGCCTTGCCCCCTTGATTTCGTTGAGAGACTATGCGCTCAACTTCATAAATACCATAACAACGGGCTTTTGCTTGGGTCGGTACTTATAACTGAGGCCACGATCATAAACGTCATCGAATAGTGATGCGTAAAAGCCGAGCTGCTGTCTCGTACGCTTCGACATGTTATTCCAAAGAGGATTCTAATAACTGAATACTCGAACCTGGGCCTTTTAAATGTTTTCATCAATTAAAACGGTTCCAATTTTGAATAATTATCTCACACATGCAGTAGACAACAATGCTCACTCAGGCGTAAGACACGCTGCGTGCCTTTGCTTTTTTGTTCGGCTCTGGATTTCAAACAAAAATGTCATTTATTTTCCTCTTCATCTTTCGAATAGATAAAGACCTGTGTTGTCTTTTCGAGTAAAAGACTACGTCTGATGAACTGCTTTGACCGGTCGAGTAAAAGAGGACAACGATAAAGTAGAAGAAAGTTTTATGCGCACCGTTCTTTCCATTTGGCAACGCTTTGGAAGAAGAATTTTTTGTGGGAGAACTTTTGGCTCCCGCGCTCAAACTATTTCGAGTGTGACATGTCAACAAAAAAAGTGAGAATGTCGCTGCACACGACTTTGTTGACAAAAGTCTTTGTGAAGAGCGCAGACCGCCTTTAAATTATAGCGCTTTTGTTAGCTTATTACACCTTGGGATTTACTTCACACATCAGACCGTTTGATTGACAGCCGCCGATTCATTGCCGAGAGCAGTCGGAATTCCGACAGCTAATATTTGTAATTATTATTCCGCGCATTGAAAAACTGAGCACTGCAAGTATATGTCGCGAAAGACAATAGAATTCTGCGCGATGATCGTAAGTAACAGGAATTTTGGCAATTTTCAAAGCTGGTTTTCTCTAAAGTGCGGCAGTTTATTTCCAGATCAAAACTATTTTTTATTAGTCTGTCTTAAAGTCTTTACAAATACGCAAACTCTCATTTGGCAAGTTAAAATCCTGTCGCGTGAGCTTTCTCTGGACTTTAACCTAATTTCCTAATTTGCATAATTGTAGTTTTTCCGGGAAAAATTTCCTCTTGATTTGCGACATGTTGCAGGCGTTTATTGGCTTTTTTACTATGACTAAGAGAAAAATATAACTTTAAGTTTTTGTTTTTGAAACTACTGTTGTTTCGATCTTGCAGACGTTGACGGTCCACAACGAACATGACAGTTCGCGAATCGAATTCTGTCATTTTAATAACCACGGACACGCAATTAGTATGCCAGACAGACTCAAGATTGTGTTTTTTAAGTTAGTGAACAGTTTTGGAGACTACCAGCGTTATGTTTTCACTACGTGTGATGGAAGGCAAACAAGTTGCCGAAATGACAGTCAATTCGGTGGAAGAGGAAATGTAATTCGCACATTTAGTAACATGGCTGTGCAAATTAGTGAGTCGAAACTTAATACACTGTTACGTAATAGATTCCTGACTGGGAAAGTGACAAAACGTTACTAAAGCTGATCAATCCGTGTTCATTGCTTCTGAAATCTTCCTCCTATTTCTTTAAGCACAGCTTTTTCGTCGATGAAGAAAACCCGGATTGGCTTTATCCACGATAGCATTTAAGAATGGACACGGACAGCTGGCGTTTAACAATACGTAAAAATCCTTGCAGTTTTGGTTTTACCGTCTTTACCATAGCATTGATTCAGTTTTCAGTCATATATTGCTCACAATTTTACAAGTATCTATAAACCCTGTTATGTAAGGGTCTCCCTGCACCTATCTAGAAGGCCCCAATAGAGAAGATGGGGGTAGAAGCAAAGAGATCCTCCCTACTAAAACCATGTGACGTTATTTTTGAAAACATGCGTAACTCTCGGAAAATTTTTCAATGGCCTCAGACAGTCTTTTTTCTTGACAGCGGTCCACTTGTCGTCCAGTGTAGCTGACTGCAGATTTCTTTCAGAACTGCCAGTTTGAGTGCGTCGAGGTCCTCGTTCTTTACAAGTTCGCAGATATTGCTAACACCTACGATGATTGGATGGCTTGGTTTACCCATATCATCCATCACGAAACTTCTAAGAGTGTCAAGGGCCATTTCCGACTCTGCGACCTCGATGTCTTCCTCAGGAATTTCCTCCGCATCAATACCCCTATGACGTAGCGTCGCTGTCTGACGTGAAAACAGGCTGCTGATTTGCTGCGCAGGCCTCCACTCTTCGGGCTTAAACGTGAGCTCTCCGTTTTCATTTCTGAGGGTCTTCATCTCCCTCGCTACCTGCACATGATCGGCCTTGTTTCCAGTTCTTGCAACCTCTTCAAATCTCTTCATCAAGAAGGTCTTGACGTTATCAGTCATTCTGGTGGGTCGTTTGTTATCTTAATGATCAGAGCCTACCCCAATGGTCTAGGGTCATATCCTCTGACAGCGCTGCCACTATCCTCACCTTGGATGAGGTTGATGGCACATCCGGAGCAAACGTCACCCCTGTCGTAATTCCCGCCCATTTCCTCCTAACGCGGTCATACATGGACTCGCAGTCCACCTCAAGATGGTGCTTGTCCGTGTCCATATGGTTGTCTGCCTCTGCTTGGGTCTTGAACGTGTGGAAGCATCCAGTCTCTTGGCGAGAGTAGATCTTGGACTGGTGCCTGACGCTCTCAACCACACTTCCCCTGTGTGTAGCTTGACCAAATGGCTTTATCAACCTCAGCCCAGTATCTCCTTGTGGTGAAACTCCAAGACCACTATAGGGATGAGGCGTCCAGGGCCGATGTCGGTCGCTTTCCACACACGGATGCCACACTCCTCATACTGGAAATTGTTCAACACACTAATACCTGGTATCTTGCTATCTTTGTTTCTCTCCCTGGTCGTGTCCACCTCGACAACCGCTGCTCTGCACCCTTTGATACCACCACGGGATTCTAGTGCTGCTTTCATATCCTCAGCAGTGACGACGTCGTGCCTTTCGTTAACCCAACGCTTTGTGTGTGCCTTCATAACAGCAGTCTTCCTATCCTGTGGCTCTGAGAAATCATATCGTACTGGCCGGTTCTCACCCCTACTTCTCTAAGACTTAGCAACAGATCCCCACTGTGGTGACATCCAGCATTGCATGATCGGAGGTAGGCTGTTGTCACAACTGAATACTCCTGTTTGACTTTGCGCAGCAAGTCCTCTATGATTAAAAGAACGGCAAAGCTATTTTGGGAGCAGTTGTTGAAAATGTGTACAAAACACTCGACTTCATGCTTGCTCTCCACTGTTGCTCTAGTGATTACTACAGTGATATGCCAGCTTCTTCCCCTCTAGCCAAAAAATTACTCATCTGTTCTCTGTATTGCACAAGCAGAAACTTCATTGCCCAGTCCAGTATGACAAGACACGAGTTCTCGTCTAGCTTCTGGAGGATATGTTGCTTCAGGAGTACCCGACGGAGTCCCTCGACAGACTGCAACTACGCTGGCTGGGAAATATTGGCGTTAGATCATTTACTGGCTGGGATTTTCGTTCAGCGTCTGGCTTGCTAAAAATTGATTTAAAACACTGTCCCTAGCTGGAGAAAACGTGACTTGTTTGTTTATCCTGTCTGTGACTTTTTTGCTCGAAAAAGCAATCAATTAAACTGCTTCCGTTCTGGGAGAAAAAAACGCGCGAGTGAGCTCTAAAGTCTAAAGTCTTCCGCCGTGAGACGATAAACCGCAAGCGGTGGTACTTACTCCCAGCGCCACGCGCTGCAAAAAATTATGCAAATCAACGCAAGCGTGATGCCATGCCCGAAAATGATGGCTCCATTGTCATTAATTGTCATAGATTGTTACGGTTTATCTTTTTCATCAACCAGTAAAAATTGCATAACACCAGCAGCTGTCATTTTCAATAACGTAATAACACTAGTATCTCGAATGGCCAAATCCGTTAAAAACGTTCTTTTCAATGGAACACGGCCGATCTCCAGGATGTCCGCTCTTTTGTCGTTCCAAAAGTCTGAAGAAGCCGTCACTTCAGAAAACCGCTCCTGGCGCTATTGTGCTGCAAGCAGTCAGCAGTTATAAAGAAACCGTGGAAAGCAACTTAAAGGTTGGTAAATTCATTCCTATAATTCTCTTGCTTGCACACGCGGCAGTGATGGTACATAGAACTGGAATCAGTGACACTGTTCGCTTTCTGTTTTACCTTAATTCTTTCATTTATAGACAACTAAATTTAAAAAGGTATCGGTGGCATAAGAACCTAGACTCTAAGGTGTTCATTTACAATCCTCTTTTGCAGTCATTCTGAGTTATTTCGAGGGCTCCGCTGATAAAGGAAAGAAACGAGATCTGCCAAACCTGAGATCTGCTGTGAAAGGGACTTGGCGCAGACAAACAAAGCAGCTGGATAAAGGGTAGGCATAATGTTCTGTTCTAGTCGTCTGCATCGGTGGTCAACTTTTCTCTCTTGATGCTAAAGTAATCAAGTAAGGTGATCTCATTGTACCATACACTCATCGTTTCGCTCATAGCATTTTTGGGTTGCTATAAACCTGCAAATTTGCTTAATCAAAAATTTCCGAAAGTTGCCGGAAGACGAGGGACAATGGTTTGCCCTCTTTTTCAGTCTTATTGGGTACATTAAATGCCTTAATCGTGGTTCAGTACTAGCATAACGAGTTAATGTTTGTCCTCTGGAAAACAAGGGACTATCGCGGGCTGCTCACCGGAAATGGCCGTCAGGTGAATTCATTCCACACTGTTCGCTGACTCTTTGAGAGAAACGCTTTTTATTTTGAGACCCTAAACTTATCAATGTATCGGCGATTCAAGATTTCCCGGAGTTAATTTAAATTTGCAGTCATTCTGAGTCATTTCAAAGGCTGGAGAGAAAAAAAGAACAGAGACTAAGGGAAGACATCTGCCAGATCTAAGTTCCGCTGAGAAAAGGACTTACCAAAGAGACAAAGCAGCTGGATAAAGGGTAGGCATATTTGCTTATATGCGTTAGCTCGGACTGCATTGTTGGACATACAACTATCCTCTCTGATGCTAAGATAAAGGGATCATTGTACCATACAATCAACGCCTAGCTCATAACACTTTTGTATTACTTTAAATCAGTGCAACTTTGCGTGATGGAATTTTCCGAAAGTTGGCTTCGTCCTGGTTACTTGACCGTAGCGAGTGAGCCTTCCAAGCCTGTATGTTGCGCTCACACTCTGTGTACTCGAACCTCAGCCTACCCCTCACCTCTTCTGTCATGTCTGCTTTGTCTTGCATCTCTGTCACCTCTCTAAGTACTCCTTCCAGACTCTAACAGCGCTCACATTCGTAGCAGTGTTGGTGATCACATTCGCTCCTAAACTCCCATGCACTACTGTCAGTTAGTGCTTGGACCGTGCAGTGATCACCGCAATGTTCACCTCGTCCGATGTGTGTCTTGAAATCATTCTTCAAGTACCTTTTTCCATCCTTCAGTAATTTCTGAGTGCATGGCAATCACGATGGTGCCCTGATCTGTTAAGCCCCCCAACATCAAAAATACCTGGTCAAATGCCTCTGTACCCCCTGCAGTGGTGTTGTCAAGTCCCTGAAGGGATTTCTGCATAGAGGCCGAACACACCTCAATCAGTCGGTAGAGAGAACGCTGGCTCGCTGGCTCGAACTCTTGTTCTTTAAAATAGTCTAAATATTTTCTGATGATGCGTGAAGGAATAACGGTCCTAATGACCGCTGGTATGATAATCTTCTCTCCCAAGTCAAGCTTGAGAGCTTTTGTCCCGAACGCCACGTCCTGGACAAATTCTGGTCTTGAGATATATTCAATGAAATGATCCACGTTTTCGTGCTCGATCCTTGTACGGGAACTAGGAATTTCGGGGAGTGGTTGGCCTTTTCCAGCTTCTGTTGCATGCTGGCGAGCCTGATCAATGCGCCATTAAAAAATATATATATAATAAAAAAAAATAAAACAAAAAAACAAACAAAACAAACAAAAAACAAAATACAACAACAACAACAAATCAATGCACCATTTGGAGAGCCCAGGGATCATCCCTTGAAGCTCAGCACTTGATAAGTCGTCTGCAAAGAGGGAAAGGATCTGTCGCTTTGTTTGCCAATGACCTGCTTGCTCTAAAATGTCGACAAGACCAGAGTTGGATCAAAACGCTTGCGCTTTCTTTGGTTGTCTCTGTTTGGATCCAAAAGTACCTCCGTTTGTAACGCCTTCCAAACCAGTTCTTCTTGGTCGGGAGTGATGACAGACAATGAGGTCGCTATAGTCTCTTTAGCTTTGCGGATGTAATATCGCTGCTGGGTGTCAGAGACGTCGTCCCAGGTCGTGTTCAGGGTGGACATTACAGAGCTGTACAGACCAACTGAGATGCTGTGGACAGCTTCGTTTAATTTCTGCCGTTTGCTGTTTTGTTCCTCCATCTCGTCAGCCCATATACTAATCTCTTCTTCTGGTATCGAGACTTGGGACGAATGGGACTGCAAAGAAACTGTTTCTGACGCCTCACCAGTGCTTGACACCTCTGCACACACCGTAACTGGCATTGTGCTCCCCTCACAAACAGTAATGACAGAGAAAGTGGCGGAATCAGACTCCTCGATATCGTCTCCAATCACCAAAGTGGCTGAGTAAGGATCGTGAAGCGTAATAAAATGGATTAGCAAATTGTGAACAAGATTATTAACAATTCCACAAGATCTCCAATACATGTAACTGTGGAAGTTCTATATGTGTTTCCTAGTCGATGCCAAAGGGCGCGCTCGCATTTTTGTTCTCGTTGGTGTCCTCAAGCACTGGTCATTATTTAAGCGTGGTTGAATTTTAGTTAGGACTGAGACCAAGTTGCCATTCAGAAATCGTTCCCGACGCGTGATCGGAAAACTCGGATAAACCGCTATCTTTATAACTAAACACGCCTAAACGATTCAAAACGGCCACCCATTGAAGAAAAGACAGAAAAACCAATAAAGGTACCTTTTATTCATTTTGTCAGTCGCTATAAATATCAGGGCACCTGTGGGGCGCATCAAAAAATCCTCTGATTACTAAGCTATGAATGGCCAATGTGTAGTAGCTTACCTGCTCTCCAGACATGAAACAGCGAGCCTTACGGGATTTGTAGTGTGCTCCGCGGCAGTTGGAACACACAGCTATCATTAAAAATGATAATGATAAATAGATTAACAATACTGACCAGAATGACCATGACGATCACCATCAACGTGAGTCACTCTTACCGTCACCGTAACCATCGTCATCATGGTCATCGTCCTCGTACCCAGCTTAACTAAGGATGGCTGCCCAGTCTTATTAGCCCATTAAGATTATTTCGGGCAGCTATGTGCTCTTTTTATTTTAACTTAGTTTTGTTCATTTAATTTCTAGCTGAGTGCAAATAAAGTCGTTGTTGTTGTTGTCAATCTGGTTTGTGCACTCACGTAACACCAAATTAAAGTGCTGTAATTTCCTTTCATGACAGCTAAAGAAAGGAAGGCGAGTGAAATAATGGGCGGTGGGCGTCCCTTGCAGCCGCCACCCACCTTCCCATTCCCTCTAGGCCCCCTCCTAGTTCCCCTTCTCCCCATTCTCTCCCATTTGAAGTCATTTTGCAGGCAGGGTGCCTGATCAGCAAATTACCGCTTCAGTCCACCTTGAAGCACTACTATATTGCCCCCCCCCCCCCCCCTCCGTTCTCATTCAAATACAAAAAAAAAATGGCATGGGATTACGTCTGGCTTCCTTCCCGTGGCATACTCCAATAAAAATTAAAATTTACGTACTGACCATATGAACAAGCACAAAGTAAAATACGCACCTTCGAAATAAAGTTTTCGTTTGTATTTATCAGTCAAGCCCACCCTGCAATTCTGAGGATTATGGCTGCCGTCTGGCTGCACTCAGTTTGTACTTACCCGAGCCGATGGGAGCTGTGGCATGGTGAAATTGATAAATTTCTTCCGACAAGGTGGTGTTTACGCGGCGCGGTTTCTTAATAGTTTTCCTCGGTCCTCGATGACTTGGATACGAGCATGTGTTGCTCTTTCTGCCAGCCCAGTCTGTAGTTAATTTTTTTTCTATGTCCCGGGCTTATTGTCATTGATATTTTCTCGTTTTCGGTTGCAACAAAGTATCCAGCTCTATTCAGGATCAGGTCAACCTCATTAACGTTTTCGTCTCCGGTTCGCTGTTGCCCTGAGCTCACTCCCAGGCTTAGTAGATGTGCAGTAATGTCTAGCTTACATGCCAACAAGGGCACAATCTGCGACCCCGTGGCGTCCAGACTACAGGCAGAATCAGTAGAACTGAACGAGCGAGTCAAAGTAACATTCATATTGCAAACTGTAACATCAGCTGAATTGGATCAGTGTAAAGAATCGACTACATTTGTCTGCAGATGATAAGATAAGGAATGGAAAATTATCCTTCCTGAAGTGTACTTCTACCAAAAATCAGAACCGCTCAATATTTCAAAGAGTTTGACAAAATGCTCCGGTGAAGTATACTATGCAAAGCCACTGTACTAATCTGAAAAAGTAATGTGTTGCTCTTAGTCATAAATACCTGGAATGTGTCGCAAATTAGTCAAGTGTGAAATATTTCCGGGAAAAACAACAATTATACAAATTAGGAAATTAGGTTAAAGTCGTGAGAAAGCTCACGCGACAGGATTTTAATTTGCCAAATGAGAGTTTGCATATTTTTAAAGACCTTAAGACAGACTAATAAAAAAATAGTTTTGATCTGGAAATAAACTGCTGCACTTTAGAGAAAACCAGCTTTAAAAATTGCTAAAATTCTTCTTACTCACGATAGCCACGAAGTGATGATATTTGCAAGCGCTCCAAGGTAAGTTATTTTTAACCAAATTCGTTTACATCGGAGAAATAAGCTGTTTACAGGCTTGGAAGTATGTACAGCTCGTATAAATGAATAAGGCTAATGCGAAAAACCTAAAATCATTCCTGGATGTTTACCCAAATTTCCCGTCCCACATGACCAAAATAGCACCAAAAACTAGGGGGTGGTCTAAATTCTACGAAATCTATTTTATTTTACTAAAAATACCACCGGTCGTTATCTTATCTGATAGGGAAAAAATGCTGAGAGTTTCGAGGGAATCGGCCGACCTCAGCCCGATCCATGGACCCTGCCTGGTCCCTAGCGACAATGACACTTAAATGGAGACTATTGTGATTATTATCCTTGTTATCCTTTCCAAATATTTTTTCGCAACACGCGGGGTCTAAAGATTGGAGAACATCACTCGGATATTTCCCGGCTTTAGCTGGACATATTAAATCACGTGACGCATTTACTCCAATTGCGTGCGAGCGAAAATATTTCATGGATTATAAAGCTAGGTAATATATGTGACTGGTTGTTAATTTCACATGCTGAGCTCAGTAACTGCTCGCAGTATCGTTATTCGTGATGAATAACCGTTTACCAAAATCTGCCTTTACAACACGTCTGCGATATTAATTTAATTAAAACGCAGAAATTTGAACGTTAAAACGTTTCTAATGATAAGGAAAATTGATGTAACTCTCATATGAAAATACAGACAACTTTCAATTTTGCTACCATTTTTTTATGATAATTACTTAAATAAGGCCCCATCTACACTACGCCGGAGAAATTTGAAAACGGAATTTTCACCCTGAAAACGCATCAAACGTTTTCCGCTCACATTACGCCGGAGAAATATAAAAACGCAAGAATCATCGGTCATTTCTACTAAAAGTTGGTGGATATTATCTGCATATTGTATTAAATCATCTTCCCTTCATGGTTTGAAAACAATGAAGTAAACAAATTGCTAAAACAGGTCTTAAATAATAATTTTCAAGCAAATAATAATCTTATAGCATGTACCAATGAGAAAACACCCTGTAAGAACACGAATGCTATAAGCTGAACTTCGACAACTCGATAGAAACACAGAGCTATCGATCCAAGCTGTTGACATTATGATGAAGCGGACAAAGGGAGTTTGAATTTTGATCACCGAAATAAATGAGTAACTTTCTTTACTTTTTCCTTCAGTGTTTCCTAAAATTAATAGAAACCATTTTTTATTTCGCGTTCCTATCGGGTTGTAAGAACAGAAGACAAAGTTTGTAGCAGGAATTTCTGTAATTTTTTTCTGTAACCAGAAGTGAAGGTTTGAATGAGAAATGCTCCGGCAACGCGAGCAGCGGGCAATGTATATTCATGACTGCAAATAAAACCTAAAGTGCTCGATAGCGCTCAAATATTAATTCACGAATATTCTGTTGGGTCGAATTCCGGCTTACGGAAATGAGTTAATTTTGCCGCTGAGGCTTTATTTTCTCAGTATTCCAGTTTTTTGATGGTGGTCTTTTATATCTAAAATAGAAATAGTGGTTCCTGTAGATTCAAACTTCTTCATCTACATGAGCTCAAACTCAGTTCGTAAAAAGAAAATGATTAAAAAAAAAGGCTACATCGTAAACAATAATGCTACACAACAGCTTTATACTGCGATTCATATTCACACAATTTTCTTATATCTATCCTCCTGATGTGCGCAGTATAGAATGGCGTCGAATGGTGAGCGACTAACTAAACCATACTTTTAAAGATAAACAGTTTACATTAAAATATCCCAATACGAGAAAATCAAAGTTAGGTGTCAATCAGGTTTTAAATAACAATTCTAGTTTTCAATTCACATTCTTAAACTGTCTGCGTCATTCGATCTGTCTATTGTTTCAAAACTGTCTTATCTCTGATCAGCATCATTTCATTTTAGAACATCTTTGAATAAAGCACAAATTTCTAGCAATAATTATTATGTTAATTATTATGTATGACTTAAGGAAGAGTTCATATATTTAAAGCGAGAGTTTAAGCAGGGCTAAATAAATTCCAAGTATATCGACCCAGTAATTCTTTTGTAAGCAGCGCTGGTTTTAATTTGCTACCTGGAGTTTGTTTATTAAAAAAAAAAAAAAAAAAAAACTTCTAGTTTTTATTCTTTTTCATGTTTTCCTTTTCCATGTTGCTGCCGGGTGGGCAGTGTTCGTGTGTTTAAAATGGTAAGACTGTCTGTGGTCTTAAAAACCCAAGATAAGTATATACACAGGGAATCGAGTTGAACTGTCAAGATACCTTCTCTTTCCCATTTTAAAGATGGCTTTTGAGATGTCCTCAGTGTAAGAAAGGTAAGGTTATCTGCGTTAACAAGCTGTCAAAAATACGAACACCGAGAAAAGTTCATCACTATCTTTCTATCCGAGCTTGTGTGGTAAAGATTCGACAAAGTTTGATTTTATTTAAGACCGATTTTTTCAAGAAAAGGTTGTGAATTGACCGTATTATTTTCTAGGACAGAATGGCTATAGACACCTTGTGTCTGTTTGCCTGGAATTTGTTAGCCAGGCGTATTTAAGCAATTGGGAGAGCGCATTTTGATCAAACAAGCGCCATCTTGTTTTGGGCTTAGAGAGGAAGAAGTATCATAGAAAGTAAGATTGAAAAAATCGAACATGGCGGCAAATCTACTCAATCGCTAGCTGGTGTCGAGAATACGCGCTCCCTCAGTAAAAAGTCGCCATGCATTTTGAAACAATTGCGCTCCAAATGCCATCTTAGGTTCTTGATGGTCTGTGCCTTGTTTCAAAGTTATACGCGAAGGAAACTACTTAATGAGATGTATACCGACCATAACGGAAAATATTCCATCACATTGTGGATACAGTGCCATTTACATGGATAAACACGTTAGGTTTTGCACGCTCGGCCCGGTCTTCTTACGCATACGTTTTTCTTTCCCTGCAACCCTGTTTACTGGGAAGCACGCGTTTCCCTGCATGTAGAGGGAGCAAAGTCCATCAAAGATGCGGCATGACATGTGCTTCATTGCTAACTTACGTAATCATATGGTATGATATAATGAAGGTGTCAAGTTTCATCCCCTTAATTTATACCGTAGGTACCATCACGTGACGAAATATTCATCAGATATCGATTATCTCCAACAATCAGTTATTGCCACTTTTCTGTTTTTCTCACGTTACACTAGTGATCAGCTCAGTTATCAGGAATTCATCCTTCCTTATCTCGTTATTAAACCCAGCAGAACTAGCGACTGAGTGATATCATCAACAACATTCAACCATGATCGAATCATCCGGCATTGCCATAGCGACGACACACTCCGTACTTGTCATCATAGACATCGTTGGAAATTTTCTCGTTTGTGCGATCATAAAGAAACATCGAGACATGAGGTATGTTAACTAAAATATCACAGCCACTTTGAAACGTTACTGAGGCTTTACACGACAACTTTATGTAACAGTGAAATAGAAAGTAGTTAGCTTGTGATTAACATAGACTGATTCAAGCATTGGAGAATATTTTATGAACTTCAAATTAAGAGAATTTTATTAAAGTGTTTCAATTTTAAGTTCTTGTATTTATTTTTCATCGGGCGTTAAGAGTTACAACCCAGACAACTCAGACGTTTTCATTGTTTTCAATTAAGCAACATATTTGGGAGCGTTAATTGTTTCCTTGATAAGAAAGTCGACTAGAGCATAGAAATCGCTTCCAATCCAATATGTGGATGTTTTTTGCAGGAAACAAATTAACGTAAAGCCACTTGGGCTGTCCACGTGAGCAAAATTTGCGTCATAGGGGTGCCTTTTTCTGGACCCTCCTAGGATGTAGAAATGATCTAAAAATAATTCAGGAGGGATTACCCTGGGAATAAGGCTTATTTGGAGAATTAATCTTCAGCTTATTTATCATATTTAAGTCCACAGGACTCCCATCAACTATCTACTTGTGAACCTGGCTGTAGCGGATGCCTTGTATTCGACCTTTCTTACACCACAGACTGTCTACATGATCACTCCCACCCACCCAGAAGGAACAGTTTTATGCAAAATAATAACAGGTGGAAACCTCGCCTGGATTGCTGGAACCTCCTCGGTTGCCGCTGAACGATATTATGCAGTAGTCTATCCTACTGGCAGCGTGGGCAAACTTTCCAAGCGTAAACTGAAGGTGCGTCACTGACAAAGATTATTTATTTGTATTAGTATGTACCAAGCCAGTGCATTGTGTTTTTTACGCATTCTGACTGGCTACTAAAACTCGAATAGGCAGGCATTTATGAAAACGGTCTATAAGCAAAATGCTTTTTTTGTTTTGTATTGTAACTGAAGAAGACATTTTGGCAGTCTATGAAGCAGCTGTCCCCATTATTTACGTATTCCTTTTATTTCCTTCCCTCTGGAACTACGGCCTTGAATACAAACCTCCATCTGTCTTCTTCGTCTTCTCTCAGCTAGGTCATGCTGAAAGTCCTTAGCTTCGCTTTCAGAATTCGTGTCCATGCCAGAGCTGGTCTTCCTTTGTTCCTCTTCTCCTGATGGCTCCAATCCAAGGTTTGGCGGGTGACGCCTGTCTGCTCTCTGTGTAGGGTGCGTAAGATCAATTTCCACCTTCTGTTCTTGATGGTAACGGTGATGGGCTCCTGCCTGATTTTTCGCAGGAGTTCTTGGTTACGCTCTGGTCAACAAAACCTTCCGAGAGAAGCTAAAGGGAATGATATGCTGTAGCTGCACCAGCTTCACGGGATCCACACGAACTCGAGTTTTACCACAAAATTTAACCTACACGGCAGGGACATCATCTTTGGAGTGATCAAAAAATCAAAAACACTTCTTCTTTTATAAAACTTTAAAGTAAAAAGCTGTTAAAATTGAGTCTTAACGTTTTCGATCATCATCATCATCATCATCATCAACACTCTGATGATGATCAAACAGATCGAAAACTTTAAGACTCAATTTTAACAGCTTTTTACTTTAAAGTTTTATATTTTACTTTTATCAGCGAAATGTACATACTTCTTCTTTTAATGCTACTTTTTTTATACTTAAAGCAAAATGTGACGGCATTATACATATTGGAGAATAAAAGTTATCATAAATCTTAGCACTTTAACTTGCCTTGCGAGACAGCGATTCTCCTCTTCCCTGATCAGCAGGATAAGGGAATCTCTCACAGGGTAGGCAACTTTACCGGAGTATTACCTTTAATCTTTAATCGCTAAATTAAAGAATTGCAATAACCTTTCACAGATCCGGCAGGAAGGTTATAGCAATTCTTCAATTTAGCGCCAGGAGGGGCTATTTACATTTGGTAGTTTAAGGGAGCTCGCTTATTGGAAGAGGGGACGTTTATTCGTTTTTCATATATATCACAATGTAGCACAGTACTTTAATGAAAAACAGAAACTTTAACTCAAGAACTTGGATAACGTTCAATACAGCATTCAGAGTTCATTCATAGTTCATTAATCTAATCGGTCTGTTCAATTTTAATGCCTCGAATGTCACTGTCGCTTTGGGTACGCTTAGCTTGTATAAAGAGGTTGCTGAATTTAGAATAGGGGGAGTGCTTAATAGGTGGTTATTGTAGCAATCTACGGGTATGTACATTACATAAATAACCCGGAGACCATTGGTCTTGATTCCATTCAAGTCTGGATTTCTTTTTAGGCTTAAATATCATCACAGCTGCTTAAGTTGTGTATGTAAGAGCTGCATGATCATTCATGTTTTTGCATTAATTAGCGTCTATTATTTGTTCACGAGCACCTGAACCCTTCTACGTTATTATGGGTAGCCATCACCCCTATCAGTTTTGTTTTTAATTTATAACAATAATTATTTTAATAGATTGTTTCTAGATCTGGGGTGAAATAAAAATGTCTGTTGTATTTTTTGTTGTTCTTGTTGCATATTGTCCCTGCTTCTGTATGTATAAACAATAGCTTCCATTTGGTGCGAAAAAATGCTCGAAATTTTTTCCGTGGACATTATCTGTTCAGCGGAGGGCAACAGCTCTCGAGCTCCGAAATTGAAGTTCGAGGAAAACTGTGAGTTCCGAGGAACAGATATTGTCCAAGGGCAAATATCCGCTCAGTTTTTTTGAAGTTAATGGTTGCAACTGCGCTTATTATCCTTATTATCCTTCCCTTAAATATTTCCTATAATATTTCATTTGTATTTCCTTTACTATTTTTCTCAACACGTGTGATCTAAATTGGAGAATATCACTCGGATATTCCCCATTTTTGGCTGGGCATATTCAGTCACGTGACGCGGTTGTACCAATCGCGTTCGAGCGAAAATATTTGATGAATTATAAAGCTAGGTAATCTATGTGATTGGTTGTCAGTTTCACATGCTGAGCTCAGTAACAGTTCGTAGTATCGTTATTGGTGATTGAATAACCGTTTACTAAAACCTACCTTTACAATACGTCTGCAATGTAATTAAAAGGCAGAAATTGACGCGTCAAAACGTTTCTAATGATAAAGAAAATCGATGTAACTCTCACATGAAAATACAGACAACTTTCAATTTGCAGTGCTACCTTAATTTATGATAACTATTTAAATAAGGCCCCATCCACACTACGCCGGAGAAATTTGAAAACGGAGGTTTCTCCCTGAAAACGCATCAAATGTTTTCCGCTCACATTGCGCTTGAGAAATTTGAAAACGCAAAAAACAAATTTGAGACATTTGAGACATTTGTATTTAAGGAAAACTTGGGAAGGGAAATCACACGATTATCGTGACATCATCGCTTTCGAAAAGCTCTGTTTTCAAAATAATTTCCCTTCAAGCTAAAGCGCAATAGAGGCGTTTTGAAAGTCCTCCGGTTTGAAAAGCGTTTTGGGAAAGCTTCGTTTTCGAGATGGACTAGTGTGGAAGGTAAGCCTAACCGTAGAAATAAAGCTGCCTTTTCAAATTTCTCCGGTGAACGGGGCCTAATATAACGAGCACCAGGTGGTAAGCACGTGGTCCAAGTTGCATAATTTTTTTACGATGGTTAGTGAACTGTTGTCCTTCATAATCCTTTTCTTTCGATGTTACGAGTAATATTTGTTTTTTGGATTAGCTGCAACAGTACCGTTCAACTTCTTCGATTCTCCGACAGTGAAGCGTTTTAGGCAAGATTGTCATTTTGCATTTTTATTTCCAAGTTTCCAGATATTTTATTAGTAGGTGTTCAAATATTTAAAAAAAAAATTGCTAAAAGTTGGTGGATATTATCTGCACATTGTTAAGTCATTTTTTCAAACGGCGTGAAAACAATGAAGTAAAAGAATTGCTAAAACATTAGAAATTAATTTTCAAGCAAATAATAATCTCATAACATGTAACAATGACGAAACACCCTGTAAGAACACGGTCGCTGAAAGCAGTGCTTTGACAACTCGATAAAAACACAGAACTACCCAAGCTGTTGACATGAAGCGGACAAAGAGAGTTTGAATTTTGATCATTCAAATAAATGATTGGATTTGTTTTCCTTTTTCTCCAGTGTATTCTAAAATTAATGGAAACTATTTTCGTTGCGTTCCTATCGAGTTGTAAAAACACAAGCAGAAGTTTGTAGCAGGAATTTCTGCGGTAGAGTTTTCTGTAACCAGAAGTGAAGGTTTGCATGAGAAATGATGGGCCAACACGAGCAGCAGGCATTATATATATATATATATATATATATATATATATATATATATAATAAACAATGGTATAAAGACTTTAAATATATATATAATAATTGAATAGGATGAGCAGGGAAGTAATTACAACTAACTGCCTCATTTTATCTCACCAACCTATTCCTTTCGGAAGGCGATTCACAGTGATTTCTGACAAATATTTAATAGTAGTGTATGATGGGAACAGAAATCGAAATCACAAAGAAATGAGTGAAAAGAGAGAGGTCCTTCCAATTCCGCTGAATGGCGGGGTTGGTTCAGTGGCCTAGTGGTAATGCATCTGACCGGTAACCAGGAGACCCGGGTTCGATTCCCGGCTGAACACATTTTCACTCATTTCTTTGTTGTTTCGATTTCTGTTCCCATCATACACTACTATATATATATATATATATATATATATATATATATATATATATATATGTATATATATATATATATATATATATATGTATATATATATATATATATATGTATATATATATAGTTAATGAAAGAACCAAGGACGGGCAACTTCTGAATGACATTTTCATTGGAAGAAAAACTTTTTATGCCCTGAGCGGGATTTGAACCCACGTCCCCCTGATTACCGGTCGGGTGTGATCACCACTACACTATCAGAGCAACCGTACTGGCTACACGGCCAATCTAGATAGTGAATGGAGATTTTACGTGGTTCTCCCGGGCCAATGTTTTTCTCCAACTAGATGACACTGGATCGACAGGAACGACGATTCACAGGCGGACGAGAGAGAAGGAGACAATTTAATTACAAGTTAAGTGGTCTCTCGAGCCAACAGCGCATGTCTGCCCACAGGAGGATCACAAATGGATTCACAGTCCAAGCCTCGGTCAGACGTAGTTAATTAATGAAGTTAATGAAAGAACCAAGGACGGACAACTTCTGAATGACATTTTCATTAATTTGTATATATGTATATATATATATATAGTTAAGTGTAAGATGAGGCGTCATGAAGCAAACTTCTAACTGTTCCGGCTTTTAATGCGACGTTTCGGCCTTCGGCCTTCTTCAGATTGGAACAATATTTACAAGTTAAAAAATAAAACGTTAAAAATCCTAGTAAGTTTACAGATTTGCATGTATATATATAAGATCAGAAAAATGTAAATATAATTACGTAATGCTATACAACCTGAAATAATAGATTACATAACAGGCTAATGTCAACTTACAAGAACGCGCCGGGTGATAAAATTACAACAATGTATCTGCGAGCGCATTAATTACTAAGTGTATAATAGTCAGTCTAATTCTGTATTGTAACAAGCTAATGGCAGCTTACAAGAACGCGCAAGTGATGAGATTCCAACAATGTATCTGCGAGCGCCTTAATTACTAAGTGTATAAGTGTATAATAGTCAGTCTAATTATGTATTGTAACGGACGCGATTTTTGGATCTAAATTCCCGTCTTTTATTAAGACCATGAGGGCTGAGCGTAAATAACTGGGAGGTCCAATAGGCCTCTCTGGTCAATAACAACTTATCAATATACGCAGCAACCCCCTGGCTAGTAATTTGTTCGCTGACGATAAAATTAATTTCGGAAATTTCGTGCCTAGTACAATTAAAATGGACTGCAAGCTCACACGTCTTTTTGTTGGTGAGCATGGATGATTTGTGATTGCGAAAACGTACTTTAAATTCTGTTGTGGTGGAACCTACATACTGCAATTTGCATTTATTGCACGAGGCCAAGTAAACAACGTTTTTGGAAGAGCAAGACAATTTTTGCTTTATCTTGTAGACTCGGCCTGTGGAAAAGCTTTTAAATTTGGAATCTTGAATTAAAAATTTTTTGCAAAGATCACAACGAGTACAACATTTGAAGCACCCTCCCATTTCGTTCTCTGCCTGGTTTGCTCCGTTGTCGCCACGAAATTTAGATGGTGCTAAAATATCTTTGAGATTTTTGGTACGGCGATATGCTGGAAAAATCGATTTAGATGGAAAAATTTCAAGTAATTCGGGCGACGATCTCAGAAGATGAGCATGTTTCTTGATAACTCTCTGAATATCAGGCAGGATAGGATTGTAGTCAACAACTAACGGGAAAACTCTCTTGACAGGCTTGGCTTTTTTCTTAAGCAATTTTGATCTCTCAATACTAAGCGCTTTGTCGAATTGTTTGTCTACTAAAGCTGCATTATAGCCCTGGGACTTAAGATACCCTTTGTATTCAGCACACCTCTTGTTAAGAAAATCGTCAGAGGAACAATTACGTCTAATTCGTAGAGCAACCACATAGGGAATAGCCCTTTTACAATGTGCCGGATGAGAACTTGAAAAAGGTAAATAAAGGTGACTATCTGTAGGTTTAGCATAAATATCTGTCTTAATAAAACCTTCCTGGAGGTGCAAAGTGAGATCCAAGACATTGAGGGTATGCTCCGAATAAACCAGCTCAAACTTGATGGTGGGATAAAGAAAATTGATGTATTCAGTAAACTCTAACAATTTAGGTAAACCATGTGGCCAAATGTCGAAAACATCATCTCTATAGCGCCACCATAACATGGGTTTCACGGCACCTTCAGATTTAACTTTCTCATCAATGAAACCCATTGCCAAGTCGGCATAACTACAAGCGTTTTTGGGCCCCATGGCTGTACCGTGTTTTTGCACAAAATTTTTTCCAGAAAATTGACAATTGTTGGTCTGGAGACAAATTTCAATAGCCTCTACAATGCAATCGGTTGATGGAAACTTATCAGATCTAGAATCAAGAGCTTTTCTAACAGCTGAAATTCCTAATTTATATATATATTATATATATTATATACATTTATATATATATATATATATATATATATATATATATATATATATATATAGGCAGAATAATATGGTTTTCCAAACGGTGACTTCCAGTAGAAGGATCAAAAGATACCGTGCTTCAATGTGAATTTTAGTTAAGTGTAAGATGAGGCGTCATGAAGCAAACTTCTAACTGTTCCGGCTTTTAATGCGACGTTTCGGCCTTCAGCCTTCTTCAGATTGGAACAATATTTACAAGTTAAAAAATAAAACTTTTAAAAATATAAAATTTTTTAAATTTATTAATTCAATTCATAATTAACTACGTCTGACCGAGGCTTGGACTGTGAATCCATTTGTGATCCTCCTGTGGGCAGAGATGCGTTGTTGGCTCGAGAGACCACTTAACTTGTATATATATATATATATATCTTATTAAACCCTGACGCGCTCGATAGCGCTCAAATATTCACAAAATGTTGCGGAGGGTTAACCGGCCGGCTGACCAAAATGTGGAAGTTTTGCCGCTGAGGATATCTATTTTTTTTAGTACTCCAGTTTTTCTATGGTGGTATTTATATCTAAAATAGAAATAGTGGTTCTTGCAGATTTCAGCTTCTTAATCTACATGAGTTCAAACTCAGGTAGCGAAAAGAAAATGATTTTAAAAAGGCTGCATCGTAAACAACAATGCTACACAGAAGCTTTATACTGCAATTCATATTCACGCCATTCTGCTATAACTGTCCTCCTGATTCGCGCAGTATAAAATGGCGCCGAATGGTGAGCAATAAACTAAACCATACTTTTTAAGATAAACAATTTAAATTAAAATATCCCAACACGAGAAAACAATGATCGAAATCAGGTGTCAATCAGGTTTAAGATGACAATTCTTCTTTCCAATTCACATTATTAAACAGTCGCCGTCATATCTCCTATCTATTGTTTTAAAACTGTCGTTTATCTGATCAGCATCATCTCATGTTAGAACATCTTTGAATAAAGCATAAATTTCTAGCAATAATCATTATGTTTATTACTATGTATGAAATAAGGAAGATATCATGTATTGAAAGCAAGAGTTTAAGCAGGGCTAAATAAATTCCAAGTACATACGCATCGACCCAATATTCTTTTTTTTTTTTTTTTTTTCTTAATTTGCTACCTGGAGTTTGTCTATTATTTTAAAAGAAAAATTCTAGTTTTTAATATTTTTCATTTCTTTTTTTTTTTTTTTTTTTTTTTCTTTTTTCATGTTGCTGCCAGGTGGGCAGTGCATGTTTATATGTTTAAAATGATAAGACTGTCGGTAGTCTTAAAAAACCCAACATAAGTATATACACAAGGAATCCAGTTGAATTGTCAAGATACCTTCTCTATGCCATTTTAAAGATGACTTTTAATATGTGTTCAACGTGAGAAAGGTAGGGACATTTGCTTCTCACAAGCTGTCAAAAATAGCAACACTGAGAAAAGCTCATCACTATTATTCTATCCAAGCTTGTGTGGTAAAGATTCGACAAAGTTGGATTTCATTGAAGACCGTTTTTTTTTTTTTTTCACCTGATTCAAGAAAAGGTTATCAATTGGACGCATGATTTTTTAGGACAGAATGGCTATAGCCGCCTTGTTTCTGTCTGTCTGGAATTTGCTAACCAGGCGTATTTTAGCTATCCAACAGAACCACGCGGCTTAGCGGGGCAGAGCGCTATAGCCTGGTAGCTAGCAAAAAAAAAGCCGTCTGTTACACCGGTTAACTTATGAGAGTGAGGGAGCGCATTTTGATCAAGCAAGCGCTATCTTCTTTTGGGCTTAGAGAGGAAGAAGTATCTAGACAGTAAGATTGAAATAATCTAACATGGCGGCAACTCTACTCAATCACCTAACGTTTATAATTTACGCTCCCTCAGAAAAGGTCGCCATGCAATTTGAAACAATTGTGCCTCAAATGCCATCTTAGGTTGTTGATGGTCTGTGCCTTGTTTCAAAGTTATGCGCGCAGGAAACTGCTTAATGAGATGTATAACGACCATAACGAAAAATGTTCCATCAAATTGTGGATACGGTGCCATTTACATGGATTCACACGTTAGGTTTTACACGCTCGGCCTGGTCTCCTAACGCGTTCGCTTTTCTTTCTCTGCAATTTTGTTTACTCGATGTACATGTGTCCCTGTAACGGGAGCAAAGTCCATCGAAGATACAGCGTGATATGTCCTTCGTTACCAACTTACGGGATCAGAAAATCATCATAAAAAAACTTGAACTAACGTAAACATATGGTGTGATGTAACGAAAGTATGAAGTTTCAGTCCCCTTAATTTACATTCAAGGTAACATTACAAGACGAAATATTCATCAGATATTCAATAATCAGTGCTTGGCAGTTTTGTTTTTTTTCTCACATGTCAAGTATTCACAAATAATCATCTAGTTATCAGGAATTCACCCTTCCTCACCTCTTCATTAAACCTAGCAGACCTCGCGACTGAGTAACATCACCAACAACTGTCAGTCATGATAGAATCATCTGGCATTGCCATAGCAACGGTACACTCCGTACTTGTCATCGTAGATATTGTTGGAAATTGCCTCGTTTGTGCGATCATAAAGAAACATCGAGACATGAGGTATGTTGAAACTAAAATAACTAAAATATCACAGCCAGCTTGAAACACTACTGAAGGTTTTTACAGCGACTTTACATAGCAGTGAAATAGAAATTGGTTAGCTTGTGGTTTACATAGCTTGATGTGAACATGGGAGAAAGTTTTTAAAGTTCTTCGATTACATGTTCACATATTTGAATTTTCACCTGGTATAAGAAGTACAACTCAGGCACCTCAACCGTTTTCAACTAAACAATGCATTCGAAAAGGTTAAAATTAGTTATTTCCTTAATACGAAAGTCCATTGGAGAATTTACATTCTTAGCAATATTTCTAATGTCCACGGTTCTTGTACATTCGCACAAGTAGATAATATTACCATGCTTCTGTCCAGGTCAGCCATTCTTCTGAAGTTATGCAAGAAAAAATGAAGAGTGAGAGAGTAAGTCACTCATAAAGGCCTTCTTCTTAAGGTAATCCCGATCAGAATATTTCTAAACATCGCTTGCGTTGATGCAGCCTGCGTTGATATTTTTGTACAGGATAAAAACGAGTGAAAATCAGCTATTTGGGCTGTGTACCTGAGCAAAAACTGCGTCACAGGAGTGCCTTTTTCAGACCTCCAAGGGATTCCGAAACCAGGAGTGATCTAAAAATAACTTGAGATGGATTAACTCGCGTATATTTGAAGGACTTTCTCTTTTACTCTTCATCTTCTCCTAACTGAAGTATGTATGTATTTATGATACTCCACAGGATTCCCATCAACTATCTACTAGTGAATCTGGCTGTAGCGGATATGCTGTACGCGACCTTTATAACCCCCAACACTTTCCACGGGCTCACTTCCACCCACACAGATGGGATGGCTGGTGCAGTTTTATGCAAATTGATGACGGGTGGAGGCTTGGCATGGATTGCTGGAATTTCCTCGGTAGTCACTTTGATTGCAATTGCTGCTGAACGATATTTTGCGGTAAACTATCGTGCTGGTAACATTGGCAAACTAACCAAGCGTAAACTAAAGGTGCGTCACTGACAAAGTGTGATTATTAGTAACTAGAGTGATTATTAAGAAGAAACGTGTTTTTAGTACGTCTACGCAGATGATTAATAGTATGAAAAAGAAAACTGAATCGGTACATTAAGCATAACACGTTCCTATTTCAGATGATCATTCCCGGTTCGTGGATCTTTTCATTGATAGTCCATATACCTCTGTTCCTGGCCTTAAACGTAAAGGACAATTCCTGTGTGTGGATGGTCGAAGAATGGATGCCAAAAGCCTATTCTTTGAACTGGTCAGCCATTGTAGCTGTAGCCATGGCAATAATAGGTGGGTTGTATTCCAGAATAGTGTACACCCTGTGGCTAAAACGAGATCCTGAGAATCAACTCACTTTCCAACAGAGGGCGAGTATTAAACAAAGAAGTTCAATACGTGAACATTTTTCTTTTAGTCAATCTTAGGATGTTGGCGGGAAAGAAAATTCGGAGCATTTCTTCCTTTCTAGTCTATGGATATCAAGAGGTAAGCCTGAATGAAAGTTCTCCCCGTACGCCAGTTTTGATCTTCTTGATCTTCTATGGGTGCCCTAACTGAACTTTTCCGCGTACCAAGGCCTCGCCAGCTAAGGAGGGGGGGGGGGGGGGAGAGGGTGGGCAGCTATTTCGACAAGAACCGTAATGATCATGACAGAATGTGGTTGGCACATTATGTTCAAGTATCACGCTCTTTTTGTGAGAGTAAGATCGTCACAGTGTGACTGTGACATCATGTCTGACATTCGCGTTGTGACGGACAATAAAAGGCCCATCGATTTACAAAATTCAACTCATGATGATAGACAAAATTTGATATAGAGATCGTAATCCTCACCTGTGACTGACGTTGTCAATAACTTAATTGTCCCTGTGATATTTTGATTGAAACATTGTCATTAATATTGCGATACTATGACACCATTTGCAGGCCTTTTTTTGACAATTTACTTTCAAATTATGTAACGATGTTATGATGTCATAAGCCCTTCGGGCTTGCGCAGTACAATGAGATGTATCCCGGATGTAGTCGTTGTTGTATTACGGCTAGTAATGGCGGGCTTTATGAGCTTCATTAAAACCGGTGTGTTAGCATCGTTTAGTCTCCTTTAGACTACGCTACGTGGTGTCAGAAGTGAAACACTTATAGTACTGTCGCTCGTGGCCTCGCCGGAAGCCAACTTGGTGAGTTTTTTGAAGTATTTTCGGTGAACTCTTCCGTCGATATCTCTGTGCAAGTGTTATGCCTACCATGAGTGAAGAAGGTGGTGGCGCTTCGGGTACACAACCCTCGATGATAACTGTTCCTGTGAATATACCGCTTCCAGAAAGGATGGATTTAAGCGGTGGAAATCTTCCTGTCAAATGGCAACGATTCTCTCGAGCGTGGTCTAATTACGAAATCGCGGCTCAGCTAAAAGACCCCGAAAACCCGGGCAGGAATAAGGAACGACGGGCAGCCACGTTGCGTACGTGCATCGGTTCTGATGCATTAGACGTCATTGATGCTATGGAGTTTGAGAACGAAGACCAAAGAAAAGACCCGGAAGTGATCTTAGAAAAGATGAAACAATACTGCATTGGGGAGTGCAATGAGACCTATGAAAGGTATGTGTTCAACCGTCGGGACCAAGAGTCAAATGAATCAGTTGATGCTTATGTCACCGCATTACGAAAATTAGCGAAGACATGCAACTATGGGTCATTAACAGACTCACTTATTCGTGATACAATGGTGGTGGGCATCAATGACAATTCTGCTCGTAAGAAACTCCTGCAGACAAGCAAGCTCACTTTAGGACAATGTATAGACATCTGCAGATCTTCGCAGACATCAGCAAGACAGACAAGGCACCATCCTTTCACGAAGAAGAACTGCCCTGCATGGGGAACATCTTGCAAGAATTGTGGCAAGCCAAACCATTTTGCGGCGTGTTGCCAAGAATCTAAGAAGAAAGTGCTGTCTGTGGATTACACATCCAAGGATGAGGAGTATGAATATGTGGCCGAGATTGAAGTGAAAGAGATGGTTAATGCACTAGCCTCCAGTCGTTCCCCTAACAAAGTTTTTCCCACCCTACTGGTCAATGGAAACCAGGAAAAGTTTCAGTTAGACAGTGGATCAACAGTAAACATCATGACTGATGAGACAGTGTTAAAGCTCTGTGGCCAAAACGGCTTGAGTGAATTGGAAGAAACCCCCGTGACCCTGGTAATGTACAACCAGTCAGAGGTCAAACCCTTGGGCAAGAAGCGATTCAAAGTCATCAACCCCAAGACCAATAAGAAATACAGCATTGAGTTTCATCTTGTTCATGGTGATTGTAAATCCATTTTGGGCTTGAGGGCCAGCGAACACCTTCAGCTGGTAACAGTCAGCAGCCAGAATATCCTTTCTGTGGAGTCAAGCGGTGTGCAGGAGAAAAGTCCCAAGGTGGAAGACTACATTTCGCAGTACACCGACGTGTTCACTGGAGAAGGCAAACTAGAAGGGCTACTCCACCTGGAGATAGACAAGAATGTCCAGCCAGTCCAGCTACCTACACGGAAAGTCCCCATTGCCCTCAGAGAGCCACTAAAACAAGAACTGGACAGATTGTCAAATATTGGAGTGATTCTGAAGGTTGATACACCTACGAACTGGATTTCAGCACTTGTGGTCACAACAAAGAAAAATGGCAAAGTTAGACTGTGTATTGACCCGAAACCATTGAATGAAGCTTTACAAGGAAATCATTACCCCTTACCTACAATAGATGATGTGCTGCCTCTGTTATCAAAGGCCCGTGTGTTCACGGTATTGGATGCAAAAAAGGGGTTCTGGCACATACAGCTGGACGAGCCAAGTAGCTTTGCTACTACCTTTGTCACACCCTGGGGACGCTTTCGGTGGCTTCGCTTGCCATTTGGTGTATCCCCAGCTCCAGAGGAGTTTCAGAGGAGGATTGATATTGTACTTGAAGGCCTACCAGGACAGAAGGCTATAGCAGGTGACATCCTGGTGTTCGGAGCAGGAGACACCGATGAGGAAGCACTCAAAGATCATGACCGAAACCTGCGAGAAGTGTTCAACCGCTGTCGGCAGAAGGGCATCAAGCTCAACTCAGAGAAGATACAGTTCAGACAGAAGCAAGTCAGCCACATGGGTCACATCATATCGTCGGAGGGTCTCCGGGCTGATCCAAACAAGCTGAAAGCCATCAATAAAATGCCGCCTCCTACGGACAAGGAAGGTGTCCAAAGAGTACTAGGCATGATAAATTACGTGCAGAAATTTGCTCCCAACCTAGCAGATTTGGCCAAACCACTGAGAGAGCTTGTCAAGAAGGACAATGAGTTTGTCTAGAACAAAGAGGTTCATGGTCAGTGTCTAGATCAAGTGAAGCAGGTTCTAACTCAGGCACCTGTGCTCAAGTTCTTCGACCCCCAAAAGAAGACCGTACTCCAGTGCGACGCCTCTATGAGTGGTCTTGGAGCATGCTTGATGCAGGATGGGTACCCTGTGGGGTATGCCTCCAGGGCTCTGACGCCTACTGAGACTAATTACGCTCAGACAGAAAAAAGAACTATTAGCAATTGTCTTTGGAGTTGAGCGATTTGAGGGCTATGTCTATGGCAGAAAGACCTTTATTGACACTGATCACAAACCCCTGGAGTCTATTATGAAGAAAAGTCTATTGAGTGCACCAAAGCGATTGCAGAGAATGCTGTTGCGTCTACAGAAATTTTATTTAGAGGTTTCCTACAGAAAGGGTACAGAGATGCACATGGCTGATCCACTAAGCCGAGCTTACCTTCCCCTGGTTAAACAAGACACAGTTGGCACCCAGGAGGTATGGAATGTTGCTGACACAAGATCACCAGCAGAAGTTGAAACTGAGAATATAGACACGGTAGAGTCTGTGCCCATTCAGAAACTAACCTTGCAGGAAATCAAAAGTGCCACTGAAGTTGATGCAGAGCTCCAGGCATTAGCTCCTATTATCACACAAGGCTGGCCAGAGAGAAGGGCTGACGTACCCTCCCAGTTGCAGGTCTATTTTCTCTTCAGAGAAGAGTTGTCAATACAAGATGGTGTGTTCAAGGGTGAGCGCATTATAGTACCATCTAGCCTCAGGCAATGCATAATGGATAAAGTACATGCCAGTCACCTGGGCATTCAGGGGTGCCTCAGGAGAGCCAAAGAAGCCTTCTACTGGCCAGGCATCTACAAGCAAATCACAGAATTCATCTCAAGGTGCAGCATTTGCAACAGCTACAAACCAGAGCAGCAGAAATAACCTCTGAAATGTCACGAAATACCTACAAGACCATGGCAGAGCATCTCAGCAGACCTGTTTGAGCTCAATGGCACCTAGTACTTGATTACAACTGACTGTTATTCTAATTTCTTCGAGTTGGATATACTGACGTCTACGACAGCCAGAGCGGTTATTAACAAGCTGAAACCTCATCTGGCAAGATATGATCTCCCAGACCGACTCACCACAGACAACGGCCCACAGTTCGACTGTGCTGAGTTTCAGAAGTTTGCAGCCGAGTACCAGTTTGAAGACGTTAAAACGTCTCCACGGTATCCTCAATGCAATGGGAAGGCTGAGAATAGTGTCAAAACAGCAAAAAATATCTTGAAAAAAGCGGCTGATGCCAGCCATGATCCACACTTGTCTCTACTGGACTTCCGGAATACACCATCAGAAGGAATGGACAGCACCCCTGCACAGCGTCTCTTCTCGCGTAGAACCCGTACCGCACTACCCATGGCTAGCCACCTGCTTCAGCCAAAAGTCATTCCCGATGTACACCTGAACTTGCAACAGGGACAAAACAAGCAAGCGCTCTCCTTCAACAGAGGTGCTAAAGAGTTGCAACCGTTAAAAGATGGCGATGTGGTGCGGGTCCGACCATTACCAGGTCATTCAAAGTGGTTTAAAGCGCAAGTGAGTAGTCAGGAAGTTCCACGTTCCTATCAAGTCCGCACAAAGGATGGAAGTCTCTACCGCCGAAACCGTTCACATCTATACAAAGTTCCTGAGAACGTTCAAGCGATGCCAGACGGAGACATAGGGGAATCGAAGCTCAATCCTCAGACTCTACTCCCCACCAGGAAACCTACTGAGGAGACACTCCAGGTGCCCCCTGAACCTTCAGCGTTGCAGTTACCAGATGTCTCGCAGCCAGATTTACAGCCAGCTTCGCCAAGTTTTCCCGCTTCTGTCTCTACTAGAAGTGGCAGGATTGTTAGGAGAGCCGCTTACCTCAGGGATTTCACCACCTAGGAATCCAGTGAAAAGGCTTTTCGAACAGATCTGAACAGTGAACAGTGTTAGAGTTGTTTTGTTTAATCACTTGTCCTTTCGTCCATTACCTACCTTACCGTCCCTTCATTTCTTTGTTTTGCTCGTTCAAGAAGGGAGATGTAACGATGTTATGATGCCATAGGCCCTTCGGGCTTGCGCAGTAGAATGAGATGTATCCCGGATGTAGTCGTTGTTGTATTACGGCTAGTAATGGCGGACTTTTATGAG